>NC_056739.1:1684651038-1684783538 GCF_019279795.1 Protopterus annectens | reverse complement strand
CCCTCCTTTCTTTTGATGACTTCCTAGACTTCTGCAGTCCATCACCAGCTTTCCTTATGTATGTTATTTCCAAACCTGGCTTGGCCATATATGTGTTCTGTAGTCCACACACATGGTGTTTTGAAGCATTCCCATTCTTCTTCAGTTCTATTTCCTCTTCTTCCTGACATACTAGTGTCCTGAGTATTTCCTTAAACTCTTGTCTTTTCTCTCTAGTCAACCTACGGATCTTTAGCCAAGCCTCTGTTGACTATTGCTTGCAGCTGATTGTGACAACCAGTGGTTTATGCTGTGAGCCAACTGTTTCACATGGGATGACTTTGCAATCAGTGATTCTACCTCAATGTCCTTTGCTTACATGGATAAAGTCCACCTGAACCTGAGTTGTATGTTGGTCACTGTTGTATGTGACCTTGTGACATTTTATGTTGCTGAACCATGTGTTGGTCATCATCAAGCCATTTGCCAGGTAGACATCTAGAATGGCCTCTCTTTTTTTATTCCTGTTGCCCTTCCGATGTGGACCCAGACAGTCCTTATATCTTGTTTTGTCTGTCTTGGTATGAGCATTCAGGTTCCCCATTATCAACACCAACTCATGTTGTTATGCAGTATTTAGTAGGCTGTGAAACTGCTGCCTTAATGCACTCTTTTCCTTGCTATCATCACCCTGCTGCGGGGCATAGACCTGAGATTATAAACACTGCATTATCCATACACTGGAGTCTGAGTGCCATGAGTCTGTTCTAATTCTCATGAAATCCATCACAGCCTTCTGAAGTTTCTCCCTCTCCCTCACCACAATCTCCACACCAGTTCTAGTCTGTCATTCCCTTGAGTAGTACACTCTGGATTCCAATCCAAGTGTTTTGCTGCACTGCTCTTCCATCTTGTCTCCTGGATGCAGAGGATGTTCAGTCTCCTCTGTGCCATCATGTCATACACTTCCAAGCTGTGTCCTGTCAGTGAACCTATAATGAGCACAGAAATTCTTAGTTCATGTTTGGCAGGTTGATTGGTTTCACGTCCAGCTTTCACTAAGCAGAGCTATTCTAGGTAACCCAAGCTGGTCAAACAGCTTATTAAGCTATGGTTGCTAGGCTTTATGGCAGGCACACACTGGCCAATAGACTCTTTTTTGGTATAGGTCAGAGTAGGCCAGATCCTTAACTCACTTTTCAACATTAAATAATCATACCCATTTTTGGGGACATTAATCAATGTGACCACAATGGGCTAATCTGTACATTGAACAAATTTGTTTACCTCTTACACAGCTTACAGTCTGTGATCCGTTTTCTCCTATCTGCAGGACACTTTGCACCACGATTGATGTCTAAAGTGGTTAGTTTATATTTTTATGAGGAAGTGGAATAAAGTCCCGCAGAGATGCAGGAAGAACATTCAAACCCACATGGTCATTGGTCAAAGGCCAGGATCAAACCTTTTACCTTCTGAAAGAGAGGCGAAAACCTTAACCGTTATACCAATTATGTCAGAATTCAACAGTCTTTGTTGTTGTTGTTGTTTGTCTTTCGGCTTTTAGGGGGTTAGGGGTCGCCAGAGAGGTCTGCTAATGATTGGCAGTAGATTTTCACGAACACTGAGGTGACAGCTCGATGTCCAACCTTCAACCAAGGCACGCCCATTTACGCATGTCTTTCAAACGCCCATCCAACCACGGGGAGGACATACAGACTCCACACAGAAGGCGGTCCCCGCACTTCAGCCGAGAATCGAACGGGAGAACCTCTTGCTGTGAGGCAACAACAGTCTTAGTATAATTCTGAAATATCCAAGGAACTCATCAACTAACTCCTCATTCAAAGACACTGCAGATTCACTCACTACATACTTTATTAGGTGTTTATCTAGCAGTCCTGATAACAGTGAAAGGACCACCACTTCTACAGAACAGCTGCTACATACCTTCTCACTTCAGCTATTGATATATCATACAGAATACCAAATACTGATTTATTTCAAACTAGGTACTTCAAAAGGAGTACACAACCCTCCTCCAACTTTTTTACAGGGGAATCTACATATTATCAATAAGTTAGTCACACAGATTATCTAATGCAGTACCAAAAAAACAAACAAACAAAAAAATGTACCATGACTTTGGAAGTTTGCAAATATGGTTCCACTAGAGAAGTGCAGACCATGAAAAAATGATGGAAGCTATGGCTCTTTACCTTCATTCCAGTTCCCTTCACTTAGTAAGGTACTAGGAAAAAAAAAATTAATCATCCATTTAGTCACCCATTTTCTAAACTGCTTGTCCTATGAGGGTTGTGGTCATGTGAAGTGAATAATGGTAAACCAGACTTCCCTATTTCCAGCAACAGTCTTTAACACATGCTGTATGATTTGTAAACATTTCCAGACAAACTGAGAGATATAATCCCTCCATTGTGTTCTGAACCTGCCCCAGGGCCTCCTTTCAGTTAGCCATGGTGAGAATGCTCCCCACTGGAGATGTTCAGAGACATTAAAAATGTGCAAAATGTTTTCACTGTTTTTGTGACACATTGCTTAACTTAGGTAGATGCCATATTCTCCTCCCTCCAAATAATTTTAAGACATGCATATAAGGTAAGGATTTTTCAATACAAATTAATGTTGGAAGCTTTTTTTATGAACCAGTTTCAATATTGTGCACCCCTGCAACTAACTCTCAAGTTCCACCAAATGTTCTTGTATTTTTTTTTATTTAGAAGTAAGAGGGAGCAGGCACAGTATCTTGGCTCCATCAGCAGAACATGTTTAAAAGTCCTTAATAGCCTTGCCTACATGAAGAAGTTATTAACTCTGTGTGTGCATATGTGCATGTATGCGTGTGTATACAAGTGCACACATTTTTATAAATCTACATCTAATTCATATCTATTTACAGTAAAGTCTCACTTAACCAGCACCTGTGGGGATTGGCAGATACGGGATAAGTGTATGTTCTGGTTGCTTGAGATATGCTTTGCCATTTTTGATTAGCTCGTATACTGGCATACGAGCCAATCAAAAATTGCAAAACGGAACCACTTCTACTCAATGTGGAACTGCAGGCTGTTCCGCATAGAGTAGAAGTGGCTCTGCTTTGTGATGTTTGATTGGCTCATATGCGGGCATACGAACCAATCAAATGCCAGTTGCTTAAGACTGCCGGGTGACTTAGTACCGGATAACAGGGATTTTACTGTACATGGAGCCCTGTTTGGGGTGAATTCTGTTAAAGTAGATGGTGCATTTTATTAGAACATAGCAGTGTAATTGAACAGGAACAGAGGGTTTGTATTTTTGCTTTTGCCAAGATTGTCCTTTTTGACACTGTTGTGCAATCTCAGAATTAGTTTATTTACAATTGCGAAGCTGTTGGGATGAGGGGAATTGAACCTGCAAATATATCTGTTGGTTGTGCTTACTTTTCCTTTTTTAACATTGAATTCTACTGCATGTGTCTGATCTGTTCAGTCTCAGTAGAAAGTAACATAAATGAAATTAAAACAACATACATAGTATATATCAACATCAGCATCGATATATATGGATTAATCCATGTCAAATTGCTGAAAACAGTTTACTGAAAGTCATGATAATGAATGCACAATGTTGAAATGTCAACATGATCAAATTGTTCAAATCAGAATATCTTTGCCCCTCCAGCTGGACTCCTTATATATAAATATATATAATTGCATATAACAATATATATATATATATATATATATATATATATATATATATATATATATATATATATATATATATATATATATATATATGTGTGTGTGTGTGTGTGTGTGTGTGTGTGTGTAGTATATATATATATATATATATATATATATGTATATATATATATATATATATATATATATATATGTATATATATATATATATATATATATGTATATATAATATGAATATATATATATATATATATATATATATATACATATATATATATACACACACACACACACACACTCACACACACACACACACACACACACACACACACACACACCCGCACACACACACACACACACATATATATATATATATATATATATTTATGACGTTTTGTTAAAATGTTGTAATTCCAAACCTCAAATCATCAAACTGTTTAAAGTCCAAAAAGTAAAGATATCAAACATTTTTTTTGCAGGGGGCAAGTCCTCATGCACCCCCATGTGTATGTGTGGGGCTGTGTGCAGCCTCCCACTCCCCCCTGCTAATTACATATACCAACTCCTAGATTGTACTATAGTGGGGAAAGGACACATTTCCCAAACTCTGCTGTACTGCAATTTTTCTCAAAAAGCTGGTAAAGCTAATTTTTGATCAGCTGTACTGGCATTTTCACCATTTGGTGTAATAATGCAGGGATCACACATTACTAACTTATGTATATAGAAAGATAGATTGATATATACAGTGTAACATAGAATTTCTTTGCTCAGCCATATCTACAAAACCATGCTGCTACAATATATATGTGTGTGTGTGTGTGTGTGTGTGTGTGTGTGTGTGTGTGTGTGTGTGTGTGTGTGTGTGTGTGTGGGTGTTGGCAGGCATGTACATGTGTAAAACTGAACCTGAAATAATACTCTGGCTGAACTTAAAAATGGTGGACCCAATATTCCGATCATGTTTCCCCAGAGAAAAAAAAATTGCATGCATGAATGTTTTAATGGGTCATTGTTAGTAGACTTTCAGACTTCCCCTCTCAAGATGACCATTATATAAATTCACTCCTATTAACAATATAGAATAACCCCAGTCCTTGAAACAGTGGCTGCCCAAAATATTGTATTCTCCCTTGAATCAAGTGACAATTAATCAAGAGCCAGTACTGTGGCATAGAGAGAGAAATCCCTGACTATGTTATTTCATTAGTGTCTCAGTGACTGAAGATCCGGCAGGAAAAATGGTCATATCTATCCTTGGGGGGCAGTGCATTTGAGTACAACTTGCTGTTGATCCACGGTGGAGGCTGGGGACATGTAAGGAGCCATTGTCCTAAGGGGATTAGATGGTGAGATATTGGCTGAATGGCTGAGGGGGTGGGACAATACATCAGCACGTCCATCTCAGATGAACAAATGCCTGCAGTGGGAGAGGAATGTTAGGGCAAGCTGTATAACATGAAATCAAGATGCTTTGATCTCCTTGCCAACTCTAATCAGAGCAAGTCTGGGGAATGCCAGGAGGGTTCGGTAAACCTGGTTACAGAAGAGAGGCATTGGAGTCCATTGATGACCAACTGCATGAGACAAAAAAGTGGGAAGCAAGCAGTGTCTTCATTTTTTATTCCCACAATAAATCCTTCTTTTGTGATGGAGTACTGGCTTGATGTCTGGGAAGCATGACTCCTACTCAACCCACTTGCTACACTATTGTTCACAGACAGAATTTCCGGCAAGCTTTCTCTGTGGCTAGTCAGTAGTTTCAGCACTCCAACATTCAAACTCTTTTGTTTTTTTTTTAAAAACAAGTTTATTGTTTTAACATATAAGAGAAATATCATAACAATTTTATACAAATAATTAAAAATAGGTATTATTATAATATTCAACAAAACAACTAAAGTATTTACAAAGACATCCACTACAATCAGATCAATTAATTAAACTAAAATACTGTGCTATTGAAATTAGAATTTTTTTAACAAATTTTGTAAATTATCCCATACAATAAAATGTGATGTTTTTCTAGTTGTTCTCATTCTAATTGTGCTTATTTCCATATGACACATTATATTCATAACATTTTAAATTCATTGAACGAAGGAGGTGTATCTGAAATCCAATTTCTAGTTATTATTTTCCTAGCCACTGCTAGGATAGACCATAACAAGGGAAGCTTAATCTTTTAGCACATTGAGGTACAGGTGTGTTGAATAATATAAGAGACTTAGAAATAATGAAATTATCTGTAAAAAGAGCCTGCAAAAATTCATTAATTGACTTCCAGTATTCTTTCAACTTCATACAGTCATAAAACATATGAGCCCAGTCAGCATTAATTTCTACATTACATCTCTTACATAGATTATCTTTATTATTAATTTTATTCATCATCAAAGGTGTATAAAAGATCTATGTAAAAATTTCCATGTATAAAGTCTCCAGACAATGGAAGATGTAGTTCTATAAGCAGATTCCAATATATATTGTTTATCTTGTTGAGTTGGTGGGTCCCCATTAATAGAGGTGAAATAATTCCAGTATGAATCTACATTGTAAACAGTTTCTTGTCTGATAATTTTATGTATATATGAAAGTTTACCTTTATCAGAAACTTTATGCTGTAAATTTATTATCAAGTAATCAATCAGTTTTGGAATAGATTCTTTAACTGTTATAGACATTAGATCTATTCTATCAATAAGATGTTGTCTAAAGATCTGAACCTCTAACCAGCAAGTTTCTCTTAGATCAAATTCTTGTTTTAAGAAATCTAGATTTTTAACTTTATTATCAGATATCAGCTGATACCAGTACTTTAGATTATTATCTATAGCTAAATGAGCTCCTTCAGAAGTAGATGACATAAGCATACCCTGAGTATAAATTATAGGAATACAATAAAATTCCATTCCCTATACTTAGGGTGCATGAATATAAAGTTACGATAACTAATAATAATATTTAATGGGTAACAGACCATATGTTTAGGTGTAATAGGTGAAGTACAAAATTCCTTTAGCAACCACAACATGGAGTTATTTATAATCATATTTTTATGTGTTAAGGAGATTTTCATGAAGTGCATACTAATTAGCTCCCAATAATCTTTCCATTTTGCGACATATGACCGATCTATTAATAAAGTAATAACTTTTATAATAGAAGAGATAATATATAAATTAAAGTCTGGAAAAGAAATACCCCTTGAGACCAGCTATTAGTATGTTTCTTTAATGCAATCCTAGGTCTATTAGGTGCCCATAAGAAATTTAACATTAGTGTATTCAGTTTCTTGATAGTTATTTTTGTAGGTGAAAGTATTATTGATTGTATTAAGTATAAAATCTTGGGGAATATTATCATTTTAATAATTGTAAGTCTCTCCTCCATAGTAAAAAAACATATTATTCCAGGTATTAAAAAGATTTTGTATATTAAGAAAACAGGTATTATAGTTATTATATATAATAGATTTAATATCTTTAGATAGTATTATACCTAAATAAGTTATCTGACCTGAGTTGGGTACATATTTAGTAAAATCACTAATGAGAGTATTTTTCGTGTATATATAGGTAGTATTTTAGTTTTTTCTTCATTGAATATTAAACCAGAAATACTTTTAAAATTCATCATTTTATCAAATAAAGACTGCATAGAAGAATTAGATCCTGCTGATGTAATTAGAACATCATCTGCAAAAGTTGAATTTTTGATGTTGTATTTTCTTCTATTTCAAAACCCTCTATGTCAGTACTGTTTCTAATCAAATTAGCCCAAGGCTCCATTACTAAAGTGAATAATAGTGGAGAAAGTGGACATCCTTGCTTTGTACCTTTAAGAATGGGTATTTTTGTGAAACATATGTTCCTACCTTAATATGAGCCAGCCTTCCTTTGTATAAATGCTCAATTAAATTTACAAATGCATCAGAGAAATTTGTGCACTTCAGTAAGGTAAACAGATAGTACCAACTTACTGAATCAAATGCTGAACCTATATCAAGACTAATAAGTGTTAAATCTTTCTTTTCCTATTTGCAAAATCAATTAATGTTAAAGTTCTTCTTATATTATCAAAAGTATTTCTATTTACAATGAAGCCCGTCTGATCTATGTCTATAATGCCGGGATAATTGTCTTCAATCTATCAGCAAAAATACTCATAAACATTTTATAATCAACATTAAGTAATGAGATGGGTCGATATGAAGAACATCTAGTTGGATCTTTATTAGGTTTTAAAATTGGTGAAATAAATGTATATTGCCAAGATGGGGGTTATTAACTCAGTTTGGGCCAGAATAAAACCTTATGTATTAATGAATATGTAGTTTTAGAAAGGATTTTATATATCTCTGGTATAATACCATCATTACCCGGTGCTTTGTTTGATTTAAGCTTATTTATTTGTGTAATAACTTCTGTATATGAAATACTTTTGTCCAATAGTTTAATCTGTTGTTTATTAAGCTTTTTATTCATGTTTGTGGTTATAAACTCCTTTATTTTATCTTTAGGTTCCATGTTAATGTTGTTATGGTTAATCTTGTGAAAGTGATTTCTAAATTCATCCAGTATTTCTGGTATACTAGAAACATTCTTCTTTTTCCTTAGAGAAAAGATTTCTTTGATATGGTTTTGTTTATTCAATCTTTTTGTTTTATTTTTAAGTCTATGTAAGTATTTGGGGCTTATTGAATAAGACAAAACTTGTATTTCTCTAAAGTTATTTTAACTTTATGAGTTAAAATTTCTTTGTATTTCTCATTTAGTTTGTTTATTTCTTCAATAACTTTCTTGTCCATAATATTTTCTTTATTATTATGTTTATAAGAGTCTAGTTTACTTTGAATATCTAACAATTCCTTATCCCAAGATTTCCTTTTGTTATTATACCATCTGATACTTTGTCCATATAGATATGATTTTAAGGCATCCCAAACATAGACAATGGAGACTTCAGGAGTATTATTTATGTCTAGAAAATGTTGTACTTCTGAAAGTATATATTCTTTATAGTCTTTTAGCTGAGTTAAGTATGCTGGTATCCTTTTGATCTGAACATTATGAGTATTTTTATCATAAATTCAAAAACAATTGAGTTATGATCAGATATAGGACATGAAATGATTTTGGAATTAATTAAATCTGTTACCATCTGGTTAGAAATAAAGACCCTATCTATTTTTGAATAAGTTTTGTATCTGTTAGAAAAAAGGTGTATGGTAATGATTTTGACTCTATCTGATTATTAATATCATTCAAATGATAAGAATTAGCAAAATCATTTAAATGTTTTGCATTAGATGTAATTCTTCTTTTCTTTATAGTGGTAGTATCACTTTCATGTAGTATACAATTAAAATCACCAGCTAAAATAATATCCCCTATAGAGAATGATATGATCTTATCAATATGATGTTTCACTGTATTAATACCAATTCCAGGTATCCAGTATACATTAATTAAAGTGTAAGTCTTCCCATTAATTTGTATTGTAACCATACAAAACATTCCTTTGTCATCCTGATAAGACTTAATGGTTTTAGGAATGGGCATACTTTTATTCCATAAAATAGCCACTCCTCTTTTTTCTGAGTGTGCTCTGAACTAACCAATACTGCATACTTATTAGTGGCTAGTTTATCAATATCTTTTTTCAAGAGATGAGTTTCTTGCAGGAAGACTAGATTGGCCTTGTGTAGATTAATGTATCTTATTAGGCTTGCCCTTTTACACGGATTATTCAATCCATTAATGTTTAAAGAAATTCCTTTTAAAGATGTCATTTGGCATTTTTAAAACTCAAGAATCTTATGATCGAAATAACAAATAACAAGATAAATAATGTTACATCTCCTCTTTTAGGTGTACCTTTAAATATAGCTGTATTTATTAAATCTCTTATGGGATTTTGTATAGGATTCAATTTTGTTTGTAGTGACAATGAGTGTACAAAATATATTGTGGATGTCAAAACTATATACATATAACAATGAACAAGTGAAAATAATGTAAGGATTAAACCTTGCATCCCGCCTGAGTTGAAAACACCAACATAGAGCAGTATTTACTACTCAAGATAACACATACCCTAAGCAGCAGTACCTCAGCTACCACCTTATCAATTTAATACTAGTTATATTTAACTGAGGTTAACAGTTTTCAATTCAATTATCTATCAAGACAAAACTACACATTTGGTAAAACAGCATCATATAAACTAAAATAAACTTTTTTTTTTTTTTTTAAACTGTTCATACTATTATATAGATCTATGTAATATATAACACTTGAATTCTAATAGCATTCAAATAATCTTAATGTTAGAAATCAAGAGGAGAGAAAATTATGTTCTAACATTCATTTAAATCAAAAACTTTGGCTAATATGATTCAGACATTACATGCATTAAGATGTATCTATTTTCTGTCATGTGAATTCTATCAACAGCTTCCAAAAAAATCTTGAATTGTTTGTATATGAGCATTTACTTAAACTCATTATTGTCAATAGAGTAAAATATTGTATTCATAAAAATTATTATAAATCATATTGCATAGTTATGCAGATTCTCAGAAACACCTGCGTTATTACCTAAAAAAAAAAAAAAAAAAAGCCATCACACACATAAACACAGACACACACACATATGCACACACATATACACACACACACACACACACACACACACACACACACACACACACACACACACACACACACACACACACACATACATATAGATACACATATATACATAGATACACACACACACACACACACACACACACACACACACACACACACACACACACACATATATATATATATATATATATATATATATATATATATATGATCTCACTGAGTTGTGTGTTAGTAGAGCACTATCCTACTTGCTGTCCCTAGAATAAATCTGTCTGCTTTATACAAAATAATGCACAGCAAACACATATTAGTAACCAGATTTTACAATCATGCTAACCTACTGCTTTAAAATATATCACATGACATTTCTTCCAGAATAGAGTTATAAGATTATTTATGCTTGCCAATCAGATGAATTAAATGAGTTATAGTAAAGTATATGTTTGGGACACAAGTTTTAACACAGATTATTATGCTACTGTTAAGTAGATTTTCAAAAACATTTAAATAAATGTTTCATTTTCTATGCCTTCTAAAATAAGATATTTACTTGCTACAAGAAACTACATCATCCAAACTCATCATAACTGACATATTTTATGAATAGAGTATTTTTCCTGAATCTGTGGTGTGTCAGTGTGATAACCTTGTCAATGTTTATACTAACTGCTTTCAGTTTCTCTGTGAAAATTCTGTGAGTGAAGCTTCTGAGGAAACTCATGGACACTATGCATGAGACAGCCCACATCCCAGATTGTCTCCCTTAACATTTTGGCGGGAAACTTACTAAAACTTGTGGCAAACATTCATTTTGTCAATAGAGTAAAATATTGTATTCATAGAAATTATTATAAATCATATTGGATAGTTATGCAGATTCTCAGAAAAAAGCCATCACACTCACACACACACACACACACACACACACACACACACACACACACACACACACACACACACACACACATATATATATATATATATATATATATCTGATCTCACTGAGTTATGTGTTAGTAGAGCACTATCCTACTTGCTGTCCCTAGAATAAATCTGTCTGCTTTATACAAAATAATGCACAGCAAACACATATTGGTAACCAGATTTTACAATCATGCTAACCTACTGCTTTAAAATATATCACATGACATTTCTTCCAGAATAGAGTTATAAGATTATTTATGTTTGTCAATCAGATGAATTAAATGAGTTATAGTAAAGTATATGTTTGGAACACAAATTTTTAACACAGATTATTATGCTGCTGTTAAGTAGATTTTCAAAAACATTTAAATAAATGTTTCATTTTTATGCCTTCTAAAATAAGACATTTACTTACTACAAGAAACTACATCATTTAAACTCATTATAACTGACATATTTTATGAACAGAGTATTTTTCCTGAATCTGTGGTGTGTCAGTGTGATAACCTTGTCAATGTTTATACTAACTGCTTTCAGTTTCTCTGTGAGAATTCTGTGATTTGAAGATTCTGAGGTAACTCAAGGACATTGTGCATAAGACAGCCCACATCCCAGATTGTCTCTCTTAACATTTTGGCGGAAACTTATTAAAAACTAGTGACAAACATTCATTTAGCAGTGTAAATGCATCTAAACATGACAGAACCTCCACAATGTATTCCACAGATCATCACAGCCTCTATGCAAGTGAAATTAAACTCAAAATTACCAACAAGCAATAAAACTCAGCATTCTTCTCCCAACTCAATTTTCATACAAATCCTATTATTCACTGTGCCCACACAGTCTAAAAGCATTTCTATATATTAATAAAGAAAAGAAAAGAGAGTAGAAAATAAAAGGGAGTGAGGCAGAAATAAAAATGTAAGAGAAAGCTGTAAGAAGTATATGCAATGGAATGTTACTTACTGTTTATATTAATAGAGTTAAAAATAAAACATATTATTTACTCTTATTTAGTTCTGATTATTATTAGTTAAAGCATGACAGATTATTTACAAACAAGCATAAGCAGTATAATCAAGAAAGTATAATTAGAAATAGCATTTGAAGAACTTATAAACTTTTAAAAGAAATAAATATGTTATTATTCTATTAATGATATTTTCATTACTGTTCTCTCCTGCCCTCCCCCACCCTTTACCCACTACATAATCTAAATAGAATGTCATTGTTTAAACAAAGAAAATAATAAAAGAAGAAGGAAAAAAAAAAAGATAAAGATCAAAATGTATCAAATTACTAACCTTACTTTTTCAGAAAGAAAACAAATCGAGTCACAGCCTGCCATTAAATCCTCAGGCATTTTGACTGGTTATGAAACAAAACATTTCTTTGCACATAGAGAATAACTTTGATTAAATCTTTTCCAAAATATTTGTGGCTTTCTGGAAATGCAGGAACTATATTCAAAAAGATTAATAATGAACTAAAATGATGAGAGAGAAAAAAACATATAACAAATCATTTGTTTTTAGTCTCTTCTTCTTCTCTGAAGTCTTCCAGGAAGCTTCAGTTGCCAATCTCTTTAATGAAGAACTAGCCCATTCCATTTCTTCTATTTTATCCAAAATCCTTTTTCTTTGACAAACAGTAAAGCCGAGTCTAAATCATCAAGACCTTAGGACCATCAGGAAGGAAGATTTTAAGCTTGGCAGGAAACAGAAGGTATGTTTTAAACTGTGCTTTTTAAGCTCCCTTATTAGTGGCAGAAAAACTTTTCTTTTAGCAATTACCATGGAAGAATAGTCATTGTCAAAACGCACAGTTGTCTCATTAAACTTAACAGGAGCTTTAGCCCAAGCGGATTTAAGAACCATCTCTTTATCAAAGATGATAGAAATCTAACTATAACTGATCTAGGATAGTTTTTGTTAGAGTTAGTATTAGCTATAGATCTATGTGCTCTTCGATACCAAAAGAGAATGCTTCTGGTAAATCTAAAGTTTTAGGAGCCATGTTGTTAAAAAGAAGTAATATTGTTACCTTCAATATTTTCTGGCAGTCCAAAAATCCTAATGTTATTGCGCCTAGATCTATTTTCCAGGTCATCCAGCTTTGTTTGTAAATGTGTATTTTGTTTCAGCAGAAACTCAATGTTAATTTCCTGTTCTTGTATTTTATTTTCCATGTCATTCACAGCTTCTTCTATGCCTGTCATCTGGATCTTCTGTTGTTGCAGGTCCATATGTAACAAGTCTATTTGTTTTGTAGTTTTTCTATGAAAGTGTCTATTTTAGTATCCATTTTATCCATCTTAGCAGTAAGTTGCTGGACTATAATTATCAGAGACTGAAGTTCTTTCTTGATGCTGGAGTCTTGAGAATTTGTCTTACTGGAACTCATTTCAGACTGATAAACTGACAGGAAAATTTCCAAAGTAATTTCTGACAGGAATATTATTAAGATTTCCTTTCTTTTTTAGATATAGTTCAAGAACTATATAAAACAAACATATTTAGAAAGAAAATTACTTCAAGAATTAATTTTTTAAGTAATTAATTCCTGTCAATGTAATGAAATTGGTGGAGCTGAAGAAATCTGCTGCTATCCTGTGTTCATCCTTGGCCACAACCCCCCCCCCCCCCCATTCAAACTCTTTTTGACAGTTGTCTAGACATTGCAAACTCTCTTTGCTGCAGACTATAATCCTTCTTTCCTGTCATGTTTTTTGTATTTTGTCAGTTTATAACAGTAGCAGATACAAGTGCAGGCCTTTTCAGTAAGGTTGAAGTGAAGATTATTGTTGAAGATACTTTGTGTTAATCCTGTTATGCTTAAACTTTAAACAAACTCTAATTATATTTAAAAGTAAACTGATGTAGATATACTGTGAAAGCAGCTGTGTGGAATAAAGATCAGCCAAAAAAGGTGGCACTGTAGTTTTCTAATTCTACTTAGGTCAACAAGTCGTTAAACCATCTTGGAAGCTGCATGACTTCACTAATCCTTGTAGGGCCTCTGAAATGTTAATGCTGACCTAGCCTTGCAGTCACTTTTGTTAAATGTATTCTCACTCAAAGTACCATCATACTTCAAATTAACAATACCACTTTCAAAGCCCACTGGCTTCAGTAACATACAATTTTCTGCATTTACTATTGCAATGTGCGCTTTCTAATTTTTAATTTCTCTTGTTGTTTTTGCTGTCAATATTCTGACAGCCTGTACTTTCAATTATGCCATTTTAGACATGCTTAGTAGCAATAACTAGTCACATTAGACTCGCATCAAGATATTCAGGGTGAAATTAACATTTTTACTGTGTTTGAGCAGAACCTAATATGTTGCAAGTTTAAGATCTGTAGGCCACAAAGCTAGTTAAGTTAAGTTGCATCATTTATGTTCTGTTAATTTTTCTGGTTATTACATATTATCTTTTTTCAAATCAAAATATGTCTAAATCTTCCTTATTTAAAGGATTACTGCATACAAAACAACTAAAAAATAAATTTTTCATAGCTTCTCGATCCTTTTCTGCATTACCATTTCTCCTACATCACTCAATGTGGTTATTATTTTAAAATTTGTTTACACTTCAAAACAGACAGATGAGGGATTGCCATGCTCTTTGTTTACTTTTTACAGTCATGGTTTTCACTTTCATTATGTTGATTTATGGGGACACAGAGTCAACTGTGGAGAGAAGATGACTGGGTCTACTATAAATAATTATGTCTTATTTAATTGACATGACAGTTATTCAAAGCCAAAGCATCTAAAACCTTGGATGATCACTAGCCAAAACAATGACACTCCCGAGACTGCAAAACACACACACACACACACACACACACACACACACACACACACACACACACACACACACACACACACACACACACACACACACACACTCTATAAATAAATAAACAAATGCAGGGGCAAGCTTTTCCACATGTCCCAATGTAGGGTGACGTCCCCACTGCTCTGAACCATCTATATATATATATATATATATATATATATATATATATATATATATATACGGGTCTAGGACACATGCTCGAGTAGCATATGTCTGAATCACAAAATATCAAACACACATACACGAAAAGCACTTCCGTAAAAAAAAATCTATGTTTGTCAGTTAAGCACTTTCGTGTATGTGTGTTCAATGTTTTGTGATTCGGACATATGCTAGTCAAGCATGTGTCCGGATCCCATATATATATATATATATATATATATATATATATATATATACACATATATGGAATACGCACACACCAACTCTAGGACTGCATAAAGTCAGAGAAGGGAAAAGTTAAGAAATGGATCATTCATCTTCTTGCTCTTCTTCTTCTTCAAGACTGGCCACCATGGCAAGACACTGATGATCTTTTATTTTTGACATTCTGACAGTAGGGTTACCGAGATCATTTACAGTGGTATCTTCTTTCCACTGATTTGCAATGACAGTACTTTTAATTTCTACTTTTTTTGAGTACCTCTTGCAAGGTTATCTATTTGTCTTTTGCAATGACATCCCCTGATTTTTCTTAGTAGCCACATCTTATACAAAATTTTAAGTAACATTTAAGTGTAAACCTTAAAAAGAGTAGCATATTTAATTTTTTTGTTCAAATTCACAGTGGTAGTTTCAACCCACATTTTTAAGCTGAGATGTAAAGCTGGTCATCTCTGACTGGTAACAAATACTTAAAAAGACTGTCTGCAGTCAGTGACTAAGCTTACATTTTTATTTTATTGACCCAACTCCAATAATCAGTGACCTGCCTATGTAATTTGTTTACATAAGATTATAAAAGTTTGCAATATAGCTATCAGCTATCCCCTGCGACCTACATAATACTACAGATGATGTGATAAATACCAGAATAAAATAATATGAGAGTTTGTAGCTATAGTAGTGAAAGTACTGTTTGTGTTGTGTTTCCTTTGCATATTTCCTTTTGGGTTGGGTCAAGATGAAAGAAGAACACTTTATAATGAGAAAAAAAATCAATATTTGGGTGGTGTTACACTTTAAACTGTGCTAATTTAATACTTTCTGAATAAACTTGGAAGAGATATCACAATACCAGCAGGAGTCTGGTAAATTGGATTTCCCTTTGAATGTTGCAGATCTTGCAATAGGGATATTCTGCAAAGTACTGAGGTGGCGACACTTTCAGATCTTCAGTAAGATGGCTGATTCATTTGAACTGAATGCCTGTGAAAAGTAAATTAGTGCATGCTCTTATTAATATGTAATTGTTCTGCTGTATGAAGGGAGGTTTGTTCTGATTGAGAAAAATTGATGATGACAAGGATGCAAAAGAATGCAGAAGTAAAATAGACAGGAAATACACCAGCCCATCTGAGGCAGAGTTAAGCATTTACAGAGGTACATCTGTCCATTCAAGAGGCCCTTCTTGATTTTGCTCAGTGCTGTGGAACTAACAGGACTCCCCTGAATTACAGAGCAGGCTTTGTGTATTTGGATCTTTAATTAGTACTCATAATACTTCTGACATTATTATCCACACTCAGCTGTCTACAATGTAGTCCCAGAAAACAATTACCATTAGTTGTGCTGTCCCTGCAGTTTAGAGCTACTTATAGATCAAGGAACTTGATTTTTTTGATATAATCATAACACACACACACACACACACACACACACACACACACACACACACACACACACACACACACACACACACACACACACACACCAGTCCATTTATTCTAGAAGCAGTCTGTGATGTTCTACCCAAGAGTTTAAAGGGAAAGCTAAGGCCTATTAACAAGATTTGTGACTGATATGCTTTGATTTTTATTCATGAATGCACCAAATACTCATTCCTCTTGAAGGTGAGGGAGTCATTTCAGAGTGTCTAAGAAACTCTAAATTCCTGTTATCAAAAATTAATTCAAAAAGAGTTGTGCAACTCTCATTCCCAGGGTCACACTGATGAAACTAATGTTTTGTGCTTAGGAGTGATGCGGTAGCATTGTCGCCTCACAGCAAGACGTTGTCCCGTTCGAGTCTCAGTTAGAGTGTCTTCTGTATGGAGGCATGCGTGAATGAGCGTGCCTTCATTGAAAGTTGTGCGTCAGGGCTGCTAACTTGGCACGTAAAAATCCACTACCAAACATTAGCGGACCGGAGTTCCACTGTGGCGACCCCTAACCAAAAGATACAACAACAACAACAACAGCAAGTGACATATTATGGTCAGAGAAACAGCCAGAGAAGAATTAAGCAGCATTCTCATACTCACCATCTGCAGGGATGGAGAGCAATTGTACCATACTCTAGGCCCTGTAGTTACTTTATAAGTATAGTACTGAGTCAATGCATGCCAGCATCCACTGAGAGCCAGCATAAAGCAAGAAATGTAACTAAAATAATTTGCATTCTACTGCAACACTCACTTATCAATGAGTAAGTGTGGCAGAAGCATTTGCAAAGAAAGGAAAATAAAAAAATACTTCACTCAACAGTGTTCACTGGCATGTTAAAATGGTGCAGACTGAAGCTATAACTGCAAATACATTTCAAAATAAAAGACACTAAACGTTCTGTTTTTTTTTTTTTTGCTTATTTATTCATTCATTTATTTTTTTATCTTTGCTGAACAAGGAAGTGGGACCTGGCATTTTGATTATTCTCACTTTGTGGCATTATTAGGAGCACAGATGAAAAATTACTGATGGCAAAGCCACATTAATGACTGTAGGATTACAGTTTGTGGCCAGGATGAACATTAAATCCATTAAGGTCTACTTTGCCATTTTATAAAACGGAGCCAATAATAAGAATATTGTGCCCACAAACTAACTGATGGGATTCTCCAGTGCTGTTACTCTGGCTATGCCATAATGCTCATTGCAAGCAGACTTTAAAAAAATGTTTTGCTACTAGCCTATTTTTGTTTCATTGCCTGCACCTGTCATTGTTATTTTATGTTTTGAAAACATATTTTTTCAAAACATGCTTTGACAGACTACTAGGATGCCACAGTGGTGATGTAGCACCATGGCAAAGGTTGGAGACCTGCAATTTTGGGTCCCAAAACTTGAAACATTGAAGTGCGATCACCCTTGAGAACAGTAAATATTGTAACTCAGTATAAAACTGTATTAAGCATTATTGCATGGGGACATTGACTTCTATACCCTCCACCCCTCTGCTATTTTTATATACTAACTTTGAGGTCGATGTATCCCAGTGTAAGGGGCCTATTTGAGGTACAGCCATCTTGACCTTACTATAGATGTAATAATACCTTTTCCACTTTAGTGACAGAACTTGTCAGACTTGCATTTGTGAGTTTTGTACATTCAAGTGACACCAAGATGAGGCACCTTATTTGTGTGAAAAATACCAATATTTATATGGCAGTGACAAAACTGAACTTACCCTGTAATTAATTAGCCTAAATTTTATTACTTACCAACTCATGACATGACCTACAAGTCAAGTGCTTCTTTCACGGATGACCTAGGCGCACTTTCCAATTTAATGATTTGCTCAGTCACACAGTAACCAAGCGGATACAGAGGTAATCAAACCCAAGACTACAGGATTAAACTCATTTGCAGTTCATAGTCTTAATCTACTACTCTAAATTGCCTGATGACAATTTATTTTTTAATTTATTTAAACGCTACATTTATGGTTGGTTAGTGTGATGGTTAAGGTGTTTACTTCACAGATGTAAAATACAGGGTTTGACTCTCTCCTTTGAGGGAAATTGGCTAGACTTAAAATGGCCCACAATGGTAGCTAGTATTTATGTATGGTTGGGGAAGGCTTTAGGGAATAGAAGTGAAGGCAGCAAAAAAAAATAGTTCTGCTTTAAAAATCTATAACAGTAGTTTTAAGGGATAGGATGCATTTGCACTCCACTTAGAAATCCTTGCTAGCACTTGTAAGAGCTAACAGCAGTAACTATGTAACTGATTTAGTTTTTCATAATACCTACAACCCTACCGGACAGTGAACTTGTAATGTTTTAAGTAAAACCTTCTTATGACAGCAGCTACTCATGTGCAAGAGACTTTTTTTTCTCTCAACTTATTAATATAAGGACTTATTTCAAAGAAAAACAGTACACAGATAGGCCTTATCAGCTGCAAAGAAGGAATTAGCTCTGTTGTGGAAAGGCAGGAGAGCTGTGTCTGCTGAGTGACACTCATCGATTTAACAGATATGCAAGCTGAAAAGAAAGAAAAAATTGATAATGAGGAGAACTGCTGTCTGCATAAAATATGTTACCACTTACTAGACTCATTTACCAAGCCAAGGTGAGGTGTGAATGGAGGCTACACAACAAATGTGTAATAAATGTTATGCACCTCAAGACAGCATTAGTATCTGCCATCCTTAGCTGTTCATTTAGCATACCTAAGCTTGATTTTATAAAAATGTTTTTTGTATTTCAGCCTCCATTTATACTGGAAGAGTAATACAAGCTGCAAATTAAAAAAATATATATATGAATTCTTCCAATCTAAGTAGGCATTTATTGGATCTACTTGAAATGAAAACTAACATATCAGTCTCATTATAGGGAATACTGCAGAAGTCTGCAGTATTTAAAATGTAGCATGGATTAATGATTACGGAATACTGCAGAAGTCTGCAGTATTTAAAACGTAGCATGGAGTAATGATACCAGCAACTCTGATAGTATAAATAATGCAACTACCAGAAAAACTTTAAAATGGCTTTTTCAAGATGGTTGCACCCACTACACCTCTACATAACAAATCCATGGTTGCACAAGTTTGGAGAAAGGGAATGCGTGTATTTCCTCTTCCATATTTCTGTGTAGTCTCACGACTTATATATGTAAGTTTGATTGCTGGGTGGGAAGCTCTCACACAGGGGTGCAATGAGGCTTGTCCCTCCCCTTAAAAACATCTTTCTTCAGTGTGCTTTTTTGGTTTCACTACATTGTATACTGCAGGAGTCCAGTGTGGTGTCATTGCAACTGTGCCACCTGACATTGCAGTGCACTTTCAGTGTGATCAGAGCAGTGCTAGTGTTCAAATATTTGAACTTTGATTAAGTCAAGTTGTTTCTATTTACCAGTGCTGACAATCTTAGTGCAGGTAAGGTAGTATAGTGTGGTTAGAATGTAAATGTAATTAAATAATACTGAGAAATACTGAAGATGAGGGTACCAAAATGCGCAGCAGTTAACATTACTGTATCACATGGTTTGCTCTCCAGATCCTTCTGAGCTGGAGTGTCTCCTTGTTGTCTACACATCTTTCAGGTGTCCATGCTGGATTTTCTAGTAAACAGGTGCCTTCAAATTGTATGTACAGTTGTTTTGTGTGTGTGTGTGTCTGTGTGTATATGTGTTTTATTTGGACTGGTGCCTTATTCAGGACTTGTTTCTCTACCCGAGTTCTAGGATAGATTTTGGCGTGTGTGTGTGTGTGTGAGTGTGTGTGTGTGTGTGTGTGTGTGTGTGTGTGTGTGTGTGTGTGTGTGTGTGTGTGTGTGTGTGTGTGTGTGTGTGTCTGTATGTGTGTTTTATTTGGACTGGTGCCTTATTCAAGACTTGTTTCTCTACCCGAGTTCTAGGATAGATTTTGGCTTTCCCACAACCCTGAATTAGATTAAGTGATAAATCAGAGAATGAATGAATGCATTATTAAAGTTATGAAACTGTGCCAGAATACGGCTGGCCAGAATGGTGTCAGAGCCGGATGAATTTGGGAAAGAATGTGAAAAGATGAGGGTTATGTTCCAAAGGAGAGGCTACCCTGATGGTATGGTAATTCACCACATGAATAATATTCAAGAGAGAAGAAACAGGGGTGATATTGTCCCTCTTATCTATGATAGCTTAGTACAAGGGGAATTTGGATTTCACAGAAATATTGTGAATAATAGGGTAGACCTTAAAGAAGCCTTTATTACCCAATTTTGTAATGAAGCTGGGCCTATTAAAGGTATTATTTATAAACATTGGAATATTTTTTCTTTGTTTAAAGACATGGTTAATGTGGTTGAGGTGAAACCCCCTATAGTATTTAGAAGGGGAAACCTTGAAAAACGTGTTTGAGCATCCTACCATTGATTATGGGCCTTTTAATTATTATAAGAAATGGGGTACATATAGGTGTACCAATTGCCCCCAATATTGGATGGTGCTGGAAGGGGACCGGATTGAAGTTAATTCTAGCATTTTTAGGCCCAAATCTCACAATACTTGCAGCACCATGAGGGTTGTATATGTGGGTAAGTGTCTCAAATGTCAACATTTTTACATAGGAAAGACCAAAAGGAAATTTAAAGAGCGGTTATATGAGCATGGGTTAGGTGCAAGAAAGGAAGATTTGAAAAATGCCCTTGCTAGACATATTGCCAATTAACCAGACCATGCTTTTGGATTTTTTGTCCTGGAGTGTGTGCCCAGGGATTACCGGGGGGGGGGGGGGCATGGTAAGATATATTGGAAGCCAAGGAATTATCCTGGCAATTAAAATTGAATGCCATGGTCCCACCTGGTCTTAATGACAGTTTATCTATTTCTAGTATACTTCGATTAAAATCTTATGTTGTTTAAAATGAACTTGGAAAGGTTCAATTTTGGTTTACTTATGAATGTTATGTTGAATTAATGTATTAATGCATTTTTGTGTCTTTAAGGAATGGGACATTTTAATTGTTATTAATTGGTTTGGAATTATTATTGGATAAGTTTTTTACGAAAGCGTGTGCTAAATCTGTATGTCTGTGGAATTTTGAAAAATAAATTTTAACCATATCAATTACCGTTTTTTGGTCACCTTTGTGGTTTGGTTTGCTGCTTTTTACTGATAAGTACCAAGATCTCTACTATCTGAATCTCTTTGAAGAGGAGAAACACTTATAACTAATGATGTAGGAACAGCTTTTTTGCCGATTGCTACTATGCTGTACTTTTTTGGATTTAGCTTGAGAATGAATACAGTACACTTACAATACACCAACTATGTGCATATTCCAGCCCTTTTTGAAGGTCTTTAGTATCTGTAGATGAGTGGATAACAGTGCCCAGTTTGCAGTGATGGATGCTAGGATGTCTGCAAAATAAATGCCAACTAACAGAGGACCCAGCATTGATCCTTAATTTCAGTTTTATGTTCACAGAGGTTACTGATAACTTTAATCGCTTGTGATCTGTTGGATATCCAATTTGTAATCCAGCAGACAATGTAGGGGCTTATATTAAGTTTGGCTAATTTTTCTATAGTACCATCATGAAGGATGTTAAAATAGATACAATAGTGATAAGAATAGATATATTGTCAGCTTAATTACTACATATACACCTTATGGTGAGTCCATAAGGGGTACCCTGTTAAAAAACTGGCGTATCTTTATGGAAGACACAGATCTTAGCTCTAAATTGGGTGCCCTACCAAGAGTTGTGTATAGAAAAGGAGCTAACCTAAAAATATATATTTGAGAAAGAGCATAAATTGTACAACAGGAACCCAGGAATGGTTAAATGTGAAGCATGTGCCTATTGTAGGTACATAGATATAGGTAGGGTCTATACAATTGCTAATAGGCATTTTTCGCTCACTGCTAGATATGACTGTAACTCTAAAAGCATGGTATATGTGGCAAGATGTCAACTCTGTCTGGCATTTTATATTGGCAAAACCGATCGTAGGTTCAAATATAGGCTCTGCGAACACATTTATATTATAAATAGAAACAGAGAAAAATAATGCTTTCGCCAACCACATTTGGGACAACCCTGGACACCACTTTAAATTTAAGGTGATCGACCAGGTGATGGAGAGCCCTAGAGGTGGGCATGCATCCCTTTTACTCGAAAGACAAGAGTTATGGTGGCAACTTACTTTAAATGTGCATAGTTATCCAGGCCTTAATGGGCAGTGTTCTGTTATGTGTTTACTCAAGCTTAAAAGTTTATTACACTGAATGAATTTATGAAATTCAGTATAGAATGTTCTTGTAAGACAATATTTTATGTACTTATAGGTTTGTATGGATGCACCTTTTTGATTGTTTTTATATATTAATAATGCTCCACTTTGTGCTTAAAAATTCTTTTAAAGTATATGTAAATATCTTTATAAATATGTATATGCCTTTTCACAACCAGTTTTAAACTTGTGATGCAATACATTTTATTGGTGACGTGATTTCATGGTTATATAAGGAGGGGTTTTGCTGCTTGAATTTGTCTAAAGAAATTCATTTGATTTGAGTGAACGAAAGTGCTCACATATTAAAGTTTTGGTTTGCCTTTGGAGCTGTGGCCCTTTGTTCCTTATTTTATCATGGAGGATATTGTCAGAATCCTTGGTCCATTCAATACAACAGTGTGCATAGACAGACCACTGTCCACAGCTTCTATAATCTTTTCAAAGAAGGTTAGTATGTTCTGGAGACAGGGCCTGCCCTTTACAAAACCAGACTGAGTGGAATCTAGATTGGTTAAGTTAGCTGTGTCTGCATAAATGAGTTCTGCTATGATACATATGTTTCATGGCTTTGCATATAAGGTTGGTGAAGTTGATAGGCCTATAATTACCTGGATCTGTATAGGGGCTGCCTTTATGTACTTTATAGTTTCATAGGTTCATAGGTGTTTACTAGGCTAATGACCACAAGGGCCTTTTTAAGCCTAGCCATGCAGCCCCAATCTCTGACGAGTTCTGATACCCTTGATAAGTGCAGGCATGGGCCTGGGAGATGAACCATTTACAGGTTACCTGTTTGCATCAGAGACATAGGTGCCAAACCAGGGATGAATTTCTGGTTTCCCATCCAATTGTCTAAGTTGCACTTGAATTGGATTAGGGAGGAACTCTGCTTCACATGGATGGGGAGCCTGTTCCATAGATAAGGTAGTCTCTGGGATACATACCTATTTCTTCAGTAGGTTCTATTTATATCACAAGCAAGGTTTAATTCTTTGGAATGGGTAAGAATGGGTAATTCTGGTACTGTTTGTTTTGTGGATATGCAAGAGGTCCATTAGGGTGGAGTCTGACAATGTCCTGTATGCCAGGCATAGATCTCCCCTCAACAGCCTGTAGGAGACAGAATACAGGGATAGGGCCTTGAGGTCACAGCCAGACAGTGGCTATTCCCCAGGCATCAGTGACAAACCTTGTAGACAGGATGAGGTTGAATACTTTAAATAGAGGCTCACATAGTGCATACGTTGCACTGATGAGAATGTAGCCTGGTATATTATCTGCTGATAAAGCAGTGTGCAGAAATGGCTATATACAGTGTAATTATGCATGCTCGTCCTGGAATATGGTCTAGATGCTGATGTATACAATCAGCCTTTCAGGACTGTGAAAGAGAACTTGTCTGTGTGAGAAAAGCAGCAGCTGTTACACTGATGAGGACATGGTGCAAAGAAAAATGTCTACGCCATGTGTTGGGGAATAAATACTAAAGACTGTCATAATTACAGGAGATCTTTTGTCATAAAGGACTCGGGGCCATTACTGTAGTAAGTGTAAATGGTTTTGATCCAGGTTTTCAACATAGTTATTTTAGGACCCTTCTTCATTTAGTACAGTGGTATGATAATTATTTTATGTCATAACTGGCATTTTTTGTTGTTATTGTGCAAAATGACCTTTATGTTAGAATTATGCAATCCTGCTGCACTGTTCAAGAGGTGCCACAACAAATATACTGACATTCTGGGAAATGCATGTTTAGAAAACAGAAACATTATGCTCAATAGTTGAAGCACACCGTGAATAACATTGAACTGACAAGTTGCACAGAAATGTATTATGGAGCTTCTCTCAGCACATTGCCAGCACTTTTCTAGTTAAGTCCACTTCAGACCAATCAGTCCTATCCATTCTAGTCAGTGTAGGGAAGAAGATGGGCCTTGTATATTTGAGGAGATGAGATTAAAGTATGAAAAAAAATGAAAGCAGAGTTTTTTTGTTCTCTTTTTTTCCAAACACTAACAGAAACATCAACTGCCAGTCTCTAAGCTTTGAGAAGCTGACCCAGCAGGATTGTAAAAGCTGACCCTATGGGATTGTGAACTGCCAGTGAAGGAATGACAGAAAATACAATAAATAAATAAATGAATGAATAGTGGGAGCTCTTCATTATTTTAGATGCAAACTATGCAGAAATTGTCATTTGGAAGTGCCCTGAAATGAGATCGGCTAAATGCTGTAGGACTGCACCCTTTAATGTCCTTATGATATATGAGTGTGGTGAGAAAGCAAAGAAGGCAGAAGAGGAGGTTATTTTTTTAATGTGCAGTCACGTTTGTTATTTGAAACAGACTGAGGTATAACTTGCTTGAGTACTGGCATTACCTGACTGTAGAGACTCTGGCATGATGGGACACCAGACACTGTCCAATCAAAAACATGGAATATAAATGACTTTGGATAGCATGCTTGCATGCTCTTCATAACAAGGTACCAATGTATTTAGGACACTTTATCTGTATGTATACTGTACTCAGCCTCTAAGAACAGGAAGATGTATAGAGAGGCGATGTCTGAAGACAGTACTTCATTACGCATTTTCCACCTTATGACCTGGCCAATAGCTTGGCACCTTTAAATTGACACGTTATCATACAAAACTACTGATGACATATTATATCATCAAAGATTATGCAAGTTGTTTTTGAAATGGATTATTGCAAAAAGCTGTTTTCATGTACACTGTGCAGTAACTGAGAATAGAGGTAGCAGAGAAGAAGTTTTGCTAGTTCTGAAAAATACTGAAATTAACTGATTTGCAGGTGTCTTGAAGGGGAACAGAGATGTAGTTTTTGAATCTTTCCCATTCTCAAACTGGTCATTTGCAGTTCTGTCTAGTATTTGGACAGAAAAAAAATGCATATACTACTACAAAGAACACAGACTAAAACTCATAGACAACATACCCGTTTTTTGTGTGTGAGATTGTGGCACAGTAGGGATTGGAAAATTTGCTCTTTCTCCACTGTAGTGTGACCTTAGTTGGTATATATACTCATCAGGCAGTGTGAAGGGTATGTATGGGGGAGTGCTCTGCTGCAAAAATGATTTTTTTTTTGATAATTTGAAGGTTGAACTTTAATATTCAAACATCAGATGTTTGAACTTTTCAGCAATCAAAAAATGTCAAATTTCAATTAAAAAAAATATATTTTATATATATGTATATATATATATATATATATATATATATATATATATATATATATATATATATATATATATATATATATATATATATATATATATATATATATATATATATATATATATAAAATATATCCACAGACTCACAACATTGGAGAAGGGAAGGGAGAAAGTACCCAAAACAGTCTATAGTTGTCTTGGGCAATCACTTGTTTTATTCCAACATGAACAAGCAAATGACTGGAAGATTTCATGGTTTGAGGTCATACAGGGGAAACTGTTAAAAAGATAATCCTTTTCACAAATTTATGTTTTAAAGCATGTAATTTCTTTATCTTAAAAGTCCTTAAGGTTTAACTCTACAAGGTTTCAACTCATTAGTTTTAACTTGCCAATATTTATCTCAGCAGGCAATGTTTACCATAGGAAATTGCTGCTGGTGCATTTTCTGTCTGCATATCTGCAGTGATTTAGTTTGCATGGGTTTGTCTTTTCTTCATGGTTGTCCGACTTTGGAGTTATATAGTCAAGGAAGGGTGGTATGCGCAGAGCAGGTGCTTGAGTTTTGCAAAAATGATTTATTTTTATTTTGTTTGTTTATTTATTTGCATTGTTTAAAATTAAAATCCAGCTGGGCAGAAAGCCCCTTTTCAGCAGAAGTCTAGGAAGAAAGGCTCCAGGGAAAATCTATCAATGAAACATAAGAAATATGTTGTAAAGTAAAATCAGATTCTGATGGAACTGTAGAACTAGCAGGATGAAAGCGCTCAAAGATTTTGGATTAAAACATTTGTATTTTATTGTTGCTGTCTCCCTTGATTAGTACTTTGTATTACGCACATCATTTCAGGTCACTGTTTTAATGTTTTATGTGTTCTTTTTTGTGACCTTGCTACTTTAATTGGAGTTTTATAGTTAAAAGACAATGAATCACTGGACGTGCATCGAATTTTGTTGTGATAAGTAGAAGTTTATTCCTATAGTGTAATGTTCTGTTTGGGGAATAGTGCTGGATGATATATAAAGTACAGTAATCAGCTTTATAGATAAGTTTGTGAGTTATGACTGGGCAGATGGCAGGGAGTGACTGACAATGTTATGCTTGTAAGATTTATAACATCAGTGGCAGATACAAGAATTTGCAGAGGGGGAGGCGCAGTCTGAAAAGTTGACTTGTGGGGTCAAAGTGTTGGGGGATGTGGAGAGATCATGTTTTGACAACAAATGTAAAAAGATTCCAAAATACAGTCAGATGCACATGATAGGGGTGTGACTGATGTAGTGAAAGTAGGTAATTCCTGTCCAACACGCAGCACACAGCATGCAGCACATTATTATAGAAAGTGGTTGCATTCAAAGACTGTTATTGCTCCTCAAACAACAAGTAGTAACTCTAAAAACATCTGTCTGAAAGCACAGTTTTCAGAGAAAAAGTCAGGACCAGTAAGGTAAATAAAGTTTGACAGTCAACTGAATTTGTAGCTCCATCATAAGTAAGCTTCTCACACAGAAAACAAATCTTATTATAAAACCATGGGGGCACCTCATTCCTGACCTATGAGCATAAAGCAAAGTTTTAGAGAATGCAAAGTATATGATTAGTTGTGCTGCTGGTGATACAAAGAGAAGCATTACCCCAGTCCTGTTGTTAACAGGTATAATGGTTCAACAATCCTGTTGACAGTTATGTTCACACATATCTCAACTGTACCAAAACTGCAACTACAATTGTTCAAAACGTAAATACGATTTAAGAAACTGCACCTCCATGAAGTGTAAAGAATATATTCAAACTGACAACCTTCACAGCAGTTTAGTTTCCTGATTCAAAACAAATCTTTGATATGCAGCTTGAGTTTGCACTGTGTTGTGGTTACTTGATATATAAGATATCAGTGCAGTAATGTTGGTGTTGCGACTTCACCCACAATTAGCAACGTGTTAAACATATTTCTTTTCTTTCAACAGATAAGCAGCATACTTACACCTTAAAGTCAATAATAGAAAAATGCTTTATTTAGCTGCCATATATATCCCACTAGGTAAAAACATTACCACAGTGGAAAGTATCCTATACTGGGTATGGCAACATATTCAACATGAAACAACAATACTAGGGACTTAAACATAGACTGGCAGCTTATCCATAGCAACATGTCATCCAATTCTATAAACCTATGCAGCTTTACAGTTACTTACATCATTACTATAGTCCAAAAATGGACTGGCAAGCAATCAACTTAGACTAGAGTCTTACAAACAGACCCCCCAAAATTAGGACAGATGGTAGCCTTCCAGACAGCCTAAGTGACCATCACTACCTTCTCATAAAACTTTGACAAAAGATACCTTTATCAAAACATGGGACTTGAAAATGCTAAAATCTTTTTTTAGAATCTGCTGTCATACACTTCAACAACACTCTGGTGTCACAAAATTCAAAGAGATATTCCTAAACATTCTGAATAACCTTGCCCCAGTATGTACCAAATGAGTCATGTCCAATACTGCACAATGGTTAGCAAAGGAAACTGAGAAATTACTGCAACAGTGTGACAATGCATAGAAAGAGTGGCACAAAAATAAAACATGAAATACATACCAGCTTTTTAGGTACCTAAGGAATTGGACAAAATAACAAATAAAACATGGCAAGAAAATCTGTTTATAACATTCTTCAATATAATCATCAAAACAACCCAAAACTCTTCTGGACATCCATAAATGAACTTTTATATCCATACCAAACTACCCTCCACCCCCCACATCCAGCTACTTTATACAGATAATAATGTCCTTCACAAGCATTACTACCTCCTCTCCTCTCTCAGTACCTGGAGCCTCTACTAAATATCCTTCTCTGTTTGACTTTAGCCCAGTCCCTACCTCCATCATTAAAAAAACTCCTACATAAGCCAAAGCCAACCATCCTTAGCTGATGGCTAGCCCCCTCAGACTACTTAAAAATAGATTTTCCAGATGTTATATTGATAAATAGATCTATATCCAAAAAATATGTTCCTTCTATCTGAAAAAAAAATCTTTTATATTTTATATGAAGGTGACATATTTACAGAGTTTAATTACTACAGGCCCAGAGTAATCCTCTCTCTCTATCAAAATACTTGAAAACTATATTCATGCTCAGCTTCTACAGCACCTAAATTCAATTAATATACTCTCTGAAACACAGCAGGATTTCAGACCCCACCACAGCACAACCACTGCTCTACTTCACTTCACCAACACTACTAACCAGTATAGGAACAATGGTAACCTAGTGTCACTTGTATCCCTTGACTTTTCCAAAGCTTTTATCACTGTATGTCACCAATGTTTATACACTGAACTTGCATCTACAGGTCTCTTTCAATCCTGCCTTACATAGTTTCTTAGTTATCTATCTAGAAGGCAACAAGCAGTCAAATGGTAACAGGCCTCTCTTCCTCTCTCACAGTTAACATAATGGCCCTTCAGGGCTCTACATAGGACAGCTTCCTTTTAATATTTTTGTAAACAATCTTTACACTGCCATAGACCAAACAAATCAAGTACAATACACAGATATTCAACTATAGTATGTACAATCCTCACAATATTCAAACTCCAAGAAATCACTCAAAATTCTTTCTCTTCAATCGAAACCTAGCAGAAAAATTCAAACCTGTTCCTCAATTCTAATACAAAACACTGATGCTTTTCACCTCAGAACATTATCTCAATTGAGGTAGTACCACACTGCAAATTACTGGACATTGTAATAGATGTCAACCTTAAATCTGATCAACATGTTCTTCAAACAATTAAAAAGACCCACAAGAAACTTGTCTCCCTTTACGATCCAAACAGTACCTTTTGGGCACAGCAAGAAAAACCCTAGCTTCATTCTATTTGCCTCCAATCCTCTTATATGCTTCACCTATCCTTACAAAGCTAAGCTCTATATTGAAATCTAAACTAGCCTCCTACAGGAACAAAGTAGCTCAATTTTCACCCAACACCATACACCCAACTGACCACTGCCAAGCCTTAAAAACAGCAAAACAGGCACAGTTCAACTATCACCAAACATACTCTTAAAGTTTATGGATTACAAACTAATATTTTATACAGTTAAAAAGCCCTGCATTATAATATATATATATATATATATATATATATATATATATATATATATATATACACATGCTCGACTAGCATATGTCCGAATCACAAAACATCGAACACACATACACGAAAGCGCTTAACATCGACAAACGCTTCCGTGTATGTGTGCCTGTTTCATAGAGCAGACTACAGTGAAGGTAAGGGAAAATTCCCTTTTCCTCACTGTAGTGTGATCTCAGATTGAGAATAATAAAGTAGGGGGGTGTGGGGGGGTTCGATGTTTTGTGAGTCGGACATATGCTAGTCGAGCATGTGTCTTAGACCCATATATATATATATATATATATATATATATATATATATATATATATATATACATACTATTGCCCTACACCCCCCCCCAAAAAAAGAGCTTTGTTCTGGTGATAAATTTCTACTAAGCACTAATAAAGCAAATAGTTCATCAGAACATGTTAGAGTGATAGATGTGCCTCTCAGAGAATTCCCATTCTCTAGAACAGGCTCCCCATCCATGTGAAGCAGAGTTCCTCCCTAATCCTATTTAAGCCAAACTTGGACCAATTGATAGGTAATTGGAAATTCACCCCTGGTCCAGATGCTATGTCTCTGATGGACAGAGGCAGTCAGTAAATCACAGTTTATATAAATCAAATTTGTAGGTCTCATTTGGAATGCATGGCCAGGCTTATAAGGGCCCTAGAAGTCATTAGCCTAGTATGGGTCTATATTATATGTTCGAAGTTTGAAAACTTTGAACGTTAAATTATCAAATTTAAATGTTCAAAGTTTCAAACATCAAACATATAATAAAAAACAAACAAAAAAACAAACTGAGCTTACCTAACTGGTGTAGGTAGGGGGCAAGCCACCCTGCACCCCCCACATGGGGCTGCACTCCCACACCCCCTGCTCTTTAAATATACCAACTCCTAGACTGCACTATAGTGTGGTAAAGGGAAGATTTCCCTTACTGCACTGTAGTGCCATCTCGGAGTTGGTATATTCAAAGAGCAGGGTGTGTGGGGGGAGTGGGGGGTGCAGGAGGGCTTGCCCCACTGCCTACAGCTGTTAGGTTTGGGTTTGTTTGTTTTTTTCCTTTTTTTTACTTATGTTCAAAGTTTTATAACTTCGAACATTTAAATATGATATAGACCCACCTAGTATACACCTATGAATTTATGAATCAGGACTGAGCATATTCCAGTTACATTTCCAAACTCTAGAACACCATATCTACACACACTCCCAAATGGTAAAATCCAGCTCAAACAATATCTTACCCAGTCCTAGTCAGGCTCATGTTCATTATCAGGTTATAACCTCTAGTGAAAGCACAAATTTCTTACTACTTATCATTTGCCCCTCCTGTACTTGAATCATTACACTCATAGCAACTTTCACTCTTACACTTAAGTCAATGCATACCCTCTTCATCCATCTCTTAAATACAACTTCACATCTTTGTCTTCCTTTAACTGCTCCCATCCACTGCTGCACTCCTGTCAAGCATTCCCTATATACCCAAGTTATAAACCTTCCAGATACACCAGTTTGGAACAGCCAGCCTAGACAGAACTAATCCTAAACCCTACTCTCTCACTCATATGCTGTTACCACTACCCTTCTATATAGTACTATTATCCCACAGCCTACATCATTTTATAACTTCCTTCATTATATTTCTTGAGCTCTTTACAAACATTTCTGTATAAAAATGTAAAAACACTAAACTTTTTTGCAATGTTTTCCCTTCACTATAAGTCCAGTTACTTCCTTGTTATGAAACAATATGTTCACTAACAAATATGGATATGCCATAGCTCTCAACTGTTCACATTTTTGCTTCATATTTTTGGTCTGTCCCTCATAAAATGTGTGGTTTTCTGGCACACCATCTAAGACTGTAGATACTAAATAATGACAGACATTTAACTTTCTGACTTCATATCCCTCAGAAAAATGCATGCTAACTCAAAACATGTTATCTATTAACTTTCTAAGTTTATAAGCTGTATTGAAAATCTGTCCCTGTTTTGGGCTGTGTCCCCCATTCTTTTTTGTTTTCTCCAGATTTCTTGAGCTAAGAAGTTGAGAGGTATGCCCCCACAACTCCCTGTTGTCATGAATGCATGAGAGGCACTCAGCCCTAGCAAGGAGGTGGCGCTGCCCTTGCACTGAAAACTGAAGTTTCCCTCAGTTTTGTACAGTTAAGTAATAGTAGAAGGCAAGGTATGCTGTATCATGAGATGCTACTAAACCTGAGATGCTATGTGGGCACAATGCGAATCTGAGAAATGTAGGTACCTGAGAAAGCAATGACATCCTATAATACAGCATATCCCTGATTATGAATTTGACGCACTGCATAAAATTCAAGACATACACTAATTTTATTTGCAGCTGTTGTTATACTTAAGGACCAATCAGCTTTTGAGCTTCTAGTACACAGTTTATATTATGCTCAATGATTTTGTCTCTATTTGGAATTATACAGTGACTCATTTCTATTATTGTTATTAAAGCTTATCTGATTACATTAATTATTCTATGCAGTATGATCACTGTGACTGTGGCTCATTAGCTAGAAGGTTATCTTGAATATACGTTGCTATAGTATAATACAGAGTATAGCAGCAGGCTTTGTTTGGTTTCAGTGTAAAGCTAAAACTCACAGTAATGTTACCTTGTAAGTGGGTAATTAAATATTTCTGAAGCATGATTTGGAGGTTAAAATTAATGACAGTGCAATACTGGTCCAGTAAGATTAGGCTGTTATTATCAGGAGAACAAAGCCTGGGACCACAGCCAGGCAGCTTATGGTATCTAAGGAATAAGTCATTTCAGCCAGTCTGATACCATGCTGAATGCTGATGTATGTATATAAACAGAGATAATAAATGATTAACAAATACATGGCTGTGACCATCTCTTCACGATTTACTCTAGCCTCAGTTTCCTCTGACGGCCAGGGCTTGACCATAAAAAACATTATGGTGATGAAAAATATCTTCATTTACTGCATTAGATGTAAAGTTTAGCCTGCTGTATTTTCTCATCATAAAATCTAACCCCGAGTCTTTGAACATTTCTCTTGTTTTTGCTAAAGTATTATTTTCTATTTTTTTTTAAATAATGTTGTATTTCATGTTACTTTTATATGTTCTGATAAGTGACTGACAAGAAAGTTCATTAGTAAAGTGTATTTATTTATTTATCCAATTCAGTTTGCTTACCCATTATGTCCAACTAAGTCAGGATTCCTTTTATGGGGAGACCTCAGATATAAAACACAAACAAACAAAAAAATACATTATATGAACTAAATAAAATGTCACATATAAAGACAAAGAAGCCTACATTACAATTCATTTGCTAAATGAATTCTTGTACAAACCTATATACACTTATACCAAAACTAAACAAGAAGTATTTATTCATTTGTCTGATTATTTGATTAATTTTCTTCAGGGTTGAGGGGATTCTATCCTGACACTAAGTAGCTGTAAGGCAGTGTAACTAATTCCATCTAAGACACCAGCCCATTGGACTTCTTTGATACAGATCTTCAAATCTGGTAGCTGATTGGAGGATTGAAGGAACAGACTATAAACTCAATGACAGGGATTACTATTGTCTCTTTTGTATTGTCTGAGTTATACTGAGTTTTGGCATTTGATCTATGTGCAGTTTTGAAGGCACTTGTGGGGTCAGAACAAGAATTGATGTTTGCTTTGTTGCTTACTGCTTTTTTCATTGGCGCTTTCAGACCATAGCTGCATCTATCTTTAGAGCATGTTACTGTTTGGGGAGGTACGAAGACAAATGGAAAATATTTTGCTTGTGTCACTGTTATCACTGTCTGACCATTTCCTGCTTAATACTGACACTGAAGAATCATGGGCTGGATTGTAGTGGAGTTTCTGGCTTATTAGCTCTCTCTGGGCTTTCATTACACTTCTTCCGTGGTTGAGCCTCTTGGGGCCTCATGGTGATTTACCTCAGCATGACTACTATTTGAATCCTAGCTTGTGTCAGGTCTCATAAGGTATTTTATTTTGCCTTATCCCGCTTTTTCAATGTTTGTGCATCTTTACAAAAGTTTAACACACACTAGCATTCAGCTAGGATATTTAAATGGGGTATTTCCCCATAATCTAGTATTTTAATCTGCCTGCTTTCAGTTATTTAATGTTTGAAGTATCTTAACTGAAGTTTAAATTGCACCTTAAAATTGTTTGCCCTAGCATATTTTTTTCTATAGTCTGTTTGATTGAATTATCTGGTTGGACTTTAATTTTATCCTTTATTTAGAATTTTGTAAAACATTTGGATCAGCATCTTTAGTAGGTCATTTTGAGCTGAATTGCTGTTTCTGATCTTGAGCTCTATGGAAACCATTGTGTCCTGAATATGTCTTTTTATCATTTTATACCCTTCAGCATTTTATCTTCTGCCCTAGATTAAGTAATATGCTTAGATGATCTTTACACTGTAGGGCAACATTATTTGCCTTATGGACTTTTGTTAAAATATTTCCAACACTACTGTTTCAGCTGTATAAGTGATTTCAGATCCTATGAAAGCATTGCAGGGGTTGAGGTGGCCTGGCCAACATTGTATCTCCCTCACATGTTCTCTGTGTGATTTCCTGGTGCCAGTCTCACTTTCCTAAGACTCATCATTTTACTTCTTACCTTTGTATGATATCTAGGGTTCTGTTTCTCTAGCACTGGCAAGTACTAGAGACCTGTCCTCCAAATGCCCCTCTTGGGGTACTGCATTCTAATGTGAGGTCTCTCCATAACAGGAATGTGATTATCTCAGATCTGTTGCCAGATGTTGACCTTGCATTTATTGTTGAGACCTGGCTTGTTTGTAACTGTTGTCCTTACCTAGCATCTCTTATTCCACCTTTTGTTTTGGTAATGTGGTGCCCTATGAGGGGAAAGACTGAGGGTGGAGATGCTGTTTGTGCAAGGACTAGACTACAGTTGTCCCATATATTTTGTGAATATATTGGTTACAGAAGCAAACCAGAGGTCTCTCCTCATCTACTTTCTAATTGGATACGTGAGCCGCTTCTTACAGGCGTATGCTAACTTCCTTCTTTTATTTTTTGGTCATGAAGTTGTACTAATAATTGAAGACTTTAACATTTGGGTTGAGGATGATTCATTGGCTACTGCTCAAGAGTTTAGCTGTATCATAAAATGGTTGGGTTTTGTTCAGGTTATTGCTTCTGCAACTGGTAGAGTGGGTCAAACTCTGGACTTGGTAGAGCTGGTCTTGTGGTCTGATAACTTTCTGGTTAACTTTGGTCTTAAACTCCAACACTTAGACACCTCCAGTCTAGAAACTGAAGGTGATTCACATCACTAGACATATTACTCCAGAGTTCCTTTCATTTACAATCCTTCAGTTCTTCTTGGAGAGCAGTGCTGGGTCTGTAGATGTCTTGGTTGGTGACTATAATAGGACCCTATCCTCAACCCATGATTCTCTTGCCCCAAGTTATATTTGACCAGATTCTGCAGGAAAGTATGAACCATACTTCAGCCATAATATCCACTTTCTTTATAAGACATTTCACAATTTGGAGTATCTGTGGTGGCAGGTGGGTCTGTGGAATGACAAGCATGAGTATGAGTAGCAGTATGCACATGAAATATTGAGACCACTATAAAAAAGGCCACATTCTTCTGTGTGGTCATAGGCTAATGCAGCTCAAATTGTCTGCTCACCAGGAGAGCTCTATCTACTTTAGAATGTGAATCTGTTGCTAACATGTTCTCCAAAATGGTTGCTGCTATGAGATCTGTCTTGAAGTCTCTATACCCTGTAGGTATTGTTGTAATACCAGCTTACATTATATTACATCTTGGAAAGTGTTTAGTCTTCTTGATTATGATGAGTTCATTACTGTTGTCTTAAGTATGCAATCAACAATCTGTGACTTGAATCCATGTACAATAAAACTAGTTCTAATTAATGTAAAACACAAAAATTCCACCAGCAGACAAACCACACTAGTAGCCAGAAATCAAAACTAAGTGCAGAGAGAAGCACGAGTGTGGAAACACAGCAGTCACAGTTCAAAGTATCCACATGTAAAATAGGCAGCAAACAGCAGGCAGCAGGTGAAATAAATCCAAGTATGGAAACATAGCAGTCACAATTTAAAATATTTAAAATATACAAAGATAAAGTGGGCCACAAACAACAGGCAGCAGATAAAATAAATCCAAGTTTAATGCATATACAAACTGGTAAGCACCTTCACTATAGACTCATAGCTTCTTCAGACCCTAGTGAAACAACAGCTTTACTAAACATTTATATAACACTGTCATAATACACAGACAAATCAAAAGCTAAAACTAATAAAACAATTAAATAGTTAAAGATGAACTCACTAAAAAGGTGAACCCAGCAAAAAGGAAATATACATTACTTTAGTTTTTAGCTTTTGCTTGGTCTGTGTATTATGACAGTGTTATATAAATGTTTAGTAAAGATGTTATTTCACTAGGGTCTGAAAAATTATGACTGCTGTATTTCCATACTTGGATTTATTTCACCTGCTGCTTGCTGTTTGCTGCCTATTTTACCTGTGGTACTTTGAACTGTGACTGCTGAATTTCCACATGGGTGCTTCTCTTTGCACTTAGTTCATTAATGTTGATGTTATGGGACCATTGACTTATTGGATACTGGGTAAGTTCCTGAGACATCGGATTTTTCCTTCAGCCTTGAAAGAAGCCACGGTTGTCCCTACACTCAAAAACCTACATAAGATCCTAGTAAACTTAACAATTTCACCCACTTTCTAAACTTCCACTTTTAGGTAAGATTATTGAAAAGGTTATTTTTAAGCAACATCCAATCCATCTCATCGAGGATGTCCACATGAGCCACAAAGCATTATAGAAAATGATGAAGTCTACATCATATGGGATCATCCATCGCCAACAGTTCAAAAGATAGATGCTAGAAAACCAGATATAGTGGTCCAGGAAAAGAAGACAAAAGTAGCATTGATCATTGAAATTGCCACACCCAGTGACTAAAATGTCCTGCGTACAGAGAGACACAAAGTCATAAAATATCAGGATTTGCAGGCAGAAACTATAGCAATGTGGAAGAAGGAAACCCAGATAGTTCTGAAAGTAGTAGGAACAATGGGTCTTATAAAACAGAGTCTACAATTATATTTAGATACGCTACCAATACACATAACTCCATACAAATTACAGAAGGAGTCATTACTGGGCACATTGCGGGTCGTGTGAAGAACACTTTTGGCTGACATCAAAGAGTGAAACAATACTAATTTCATGAACTTTAATTGTACTTTGACTTAGGAATGGGGTCCATTTCCATTATGGTATTAGAAACCCAAAACATTTGGAGAAATTAAAAAAGGGTGGGCTCATGTACTCCTTCCAGTCTGGGTTTTGCACTCACCATAGTACCAAAACTGCCCTCATTTGAATAGTAAATAATCATCTAATGGCCATTGACCTGTGTTAACTCGGTGTTGGCTCTCTTGGATCACGTTGTGGCATTTAATACAGTTGATCATGGCATTTTGATTAAATTCTTACTGCGGTCCCTCTTTTACAGTCTTTATTTATTTATTTGACATTTGTTGACCGAAATAGTTTGACTGAACTAGCACTCTTTTTCAGCAGAGGCCCAGGGGGAAAAGCTCCACAATCATATACAATAGTTTAACACACTAACAAATATAGAGAGCACATAACTAATTAATAAGAAAAAACACAAGCTTTGCATCATAAGGTTACACATTAAATCACAAGGTTAGACAGATGATCAGTTTGCACTATTAAATACACAGATTGTGTCAAATGCAGTTTGTCAGTAATATTTAGAGGATACATTCATACGTAAAACAGGAAAACAAATAGTTCATTTGGAAAAAACTTTGTATGCAGAGGCAATGTCTTAGACTGGTTTGTATCATACATTAAATCAGTGTATGTGTTTCAACTTAGGTGTCTTTTCTCTGTTTATGTAGTCTGCCTAGTGTTGTGCCCCTCCGTGTGTTGCTAGCAGCCTGCCCCCATCCCTCATATTCTCCTTCTTCCCTCTTTCAGCTGCATTTACCTAGGTCTGCCACTAGGTGGTAGTGTAAAACCTTCCTTCCCCAACTACAACATCTTGTGCTCTCTTATTGAGAGTTAGGCTTTCCCCACTTTACTTACTGCTTAACTTTCACTTTGTAGCTAACTCTTTTGCTTTTTGTTACAGACCACTCATCCCAATAATCATTGTACTCCAGCCTTCCCTTACCTGTGCTCTCTTATTTCCTTACTGCTTAACTCCCAATTCCACTGATTGTTTCTGTTGGCTTCCTCCTCTCTCAGCTCTTCCCGCTCCATTTGCCCTGCGGGCTCACTCTGCTCCCCTACCCTGCCCCCAATTCTCACCCACCCCCCAGTACAACTACATTTATAGTTCGCTAACCACTCCCACACAAACCCCACCCATCAAACTAAGTCCCTCCCCCTCTACACCCTATCACTATCCTACACCTATTGTCTTACACCAACCCACCACCCAATACTTGTATTACCCTTTGCCCTTCTATATCCCTGTGAATACACCCTCACACATTCCATTGTAATCCTCACCTCTCATACTTATTAACCATCTCTCTTCCTACACATCCCTCTCACTTAACTCACACTCTGTCTCCCACCATGCAAACAAAACCTGCCTATGCTCTACTACCCTTATTTCTAAGCCTAATCCTCTTCTGCCTACTCTACCTTACTAGTCTCCCACAGCTTTAGCACTCCCCTCCCTTTCACATAACTGAAATTTACATTAAAAAAGACTTTCCCTCTACAACCCAAACCTCCCCCACCTCTACAAACATAATGAATATTTTCTATTTTAAAGGAAGCTCTTCCTTACTCTTAGTAAACCAATTCCCATACCCACCAAACTCACCTCATTAGGTTCCAACACCTCCACCTATGACCCATTAGAACATAGATACCTATCCATACTCTACTCAAAATGTATCACCCTCCTCCTCCGTTCTGGAGACATACACCCTAACCCAGGGACTTCACACAACTCCACCTCCAAACCGCATTCACATAGCTCTCCCCTGCACCACAAATCTTTTCTCCTTACCACACTTAATGCCAGGAGGCTTTGTAATAAAATACCTTCCTTTCATGCCTGGCTCTCTCATAACAGACCTGATATTCTCTCTATCACAGAAACCTGGCTAAAACCACATGTAAAAGATTCTGAAATTATGCCACCTAACTATAAACTTTTAAGAAGTGACAGACCCCAAAAGAAAGGTGGAGGAGTAGCCTTACTCTTCTCCTCCTCCTTAACAGTAACACCCTATACTAAGCCCATACCCTCATTTGACACTGCCGAGCTAACCCTCACCCTTCTCAAAGTAGACAATAATAAATTTTTATGCATTTCCTCCCTGTACATACCACCTGGTAACAATATCCCTATACTGGAAGATATTCTTGCCTGGTTCACCTCCAACATAAACAATGAGACAATAATCCTAGGCGATGTCAACATAAACTGGTCTTCCATTGATTCATCTACCACTTCTCAAAGCATCAACCTATATCAATTCACACAGCTAAATAAAACCCCCTACTAGACCAAATAAATATTACACCACAGGTAGCATCCTTGACTGGATATTAGTCTCCCACCCAGACCGAGTTTCTGATAGTGGTATTCTCTCAGACCCCCTTAGTGACCATCTCCCTGCCTACATATGCCATTCCCCTCCACCCTCCTCTTTCAGCACAAACACATTACCACCCGCAACATGCAAGACTTCAACCCCCTAATTTTCTCTAATGCCTTAAAACAGATAGACTGGAACCCTCTAAAGTCTCTCCCTTTAGATGCCGCAGTCTCACTTTTCAATAGAATTTTCACTGACATACTTAACCACTTTACCCCCTGTAGAACCAAAAGACTTAGATTCAAAACAGCCCCCTGGATAGCTAAAGACACAAAACTACTTATGCATCACCGAGATCAAATCTGGAAATACTATCAAAAGTGCAAAACTCCCAACTCTCTTGCTGAATACAAGCAACTGCGAAATCAAGTAAAAAAACAAATGGCCACTGACCGCAAATCCTACTACCTTAAATATCAAAATAATCATAAAACCAACCCCAGAACATTTTGGAATAGTATTTCAACAATACTATCCCCAGGCAAAAAAGAGAACCCTTGCCCTGACCCAGACACACCAGACCTCCACTTAGCTACCCAATTCAGCTCCTTTTTCATTGACTCCATAGGCAAACTCACCTCTTCTTTCCCTAACAACATCCTCCTCAACTTAACTGATACCAAAAACTCAACACCCAAGAACCCTAAGTCCTCCCCTTTTACTCTCAAATCCATTCCTACCTACACTATAAAAAAGTTCCTACAAAAGTTAAAACCTTGCTCTAATGCCCCAGATGACATTTCATCCAACTTTCTCCAACTAGCTGCTAATGGCATCAGCATCCTAATCAATCACTCCATTCAGGAGTCCTATGTACCACACCTCTGGAAAAAAGTCTTCATCATCCCCCCTCCATAAAGAAGGTACAAACTGTTCAATCTCCTACATTCGCTCTATTGCTATCCTATCCCCTATCTCTAAGATACTCAAAAAATTTATTCACCTCTAACTATTACCCCACCTACTTGACAACCAACTATTAACTCCTACGCAACATGGGTTTATACCAGGACATAGCACCACCACTGCCCTTCTTTCCTTCCTCAAAATCATTAACTCTGCTCATAACTCTGGGAACATAGTTTCTACCCTCCTCCTTGACTTATCCAAAGCTTTCAACACTGTCTCTCATGAGCTTCTGCTTTCTAAACTCTCCCATCTTAATCTCTCCTCCACTTCTATCAAATGGTTCTCCAGCTATCTTTCAGCCAGGGAACAAGCTATAAAATGAAACTACTGCATTTCCTCTTTCCTTCACACCCCAACAGGTGTACCCCAAGGCTCTATCTTGGGTCCTTTACTATTTAACATTTTCATCAATGATTTCCACCAAAAAATCCCCAATGCTAAACTGGTGCAATATGCAGACGATTCCACTATCATCTGCTCGGCCAAAACTCTTCCCTTACTACTAAACCTTATTCAAGAGGCCTTCTTCTCAATGGAGTCCTGGATGCTTGACAATCATCTAGCTCTAAATGCCTTTAAATCCAAAATAATTATCTTTACCCCTTCTAGATATACTGCTGTTGACAAAGCATCCTTCTCTATACTTAGCCTAAACAAAACATCTATTGAAATAGTTCCCCATACAAAACTTCTGGGCGTCCTTATCGATGACCAGCTAAAACTTGACATCCACCTACAAACCAATATTAAAAAGACTCATCAAAAACTTGGAATGCTTTATCAACACAGACACTACCTTTCTCTGTCTTCTAGACAACTCCTATCTACCACCTACCTCCTACCCTCCCTTTTGTATGGAGCTCCGTTACTCTCTAACCTCCAATCATCCCTAAAATCTAAACTTTCCTCATGCTATAATAAAATTTCAAAGTTTGTCACAGGATCCAAATCCTCTACTCACCATTGTAACTCCCTACATGCTCTAAATTGGTTGGAACTCCCAGGCTACCTAAATTTCATTCAACTAACTACAGCACACAAGCTGATTTTTAAGCCTTCTAACTGTCCATCACTCTCCTCTTCCCCAAAACTTCACCAGCCACATAGAACACTTAGATCCACAAATCAGAACCTCTTAGAACTTTACAAACCTTTACATGCACCAGGGCAACTTCTACTATCATTCTCCCTTGCCAGATTATGGAACTCTCTTCCCCCTCACATTAGAACCACCCCAAACCTACCCTCCTTTAAAACACTACTCCACCCCTCGCCTCTCCTCCCTCTGGGAATGCTCCTGTACCCATCCTACCTGATTTCTGACACCTATCCCTATTCTATCCTACTCACAATCTCTGCCACAGCTTCAATTCATCTCTCTAAAATTCCTTTGCCTAAATACATGTATTGTATTAAATGAACATGAATTTATTGTTTTTGTAAATATCTTATAAATGATTGACTCAGCTCACACATTTCAAGATATGTAAAATCTTGTCTTGCTGTATATTGAATGTTAAACTGTTGTTCTTATATGCTGTACTAATACATTGTATATTGTCTTTCTGTCTGGAGCTTTTCTCCTCGGGCCTCCATTGAAAACGAGCTACCTTGGCCCAATGGACTTTCCCGGTTAACAAACTGAAATAAATAAATAAATAAATAATAAATAAATAAAATTAAATATCTCTCAGGCCATTTCCAAAGGGTGTATTCAGGTCTGAACAAATCATCACCACACCCTTTTAGAGTACAGAGTCCCACAAGGTTTGATCTTAGATCTGCTATTTTTCATAGTTTACAGGTCTCAACTTGCAGACGTTATTAGGAAGATGGGAGTAGCATACCATAGCTATGCAATCAATATTCAGATTTACCTCTCTTTCCTGCAGGATGAAATGATGAGTGCATATTCCCTTGTTGACCATCTTGAAGCTATACACCTATGTCTCTTATGTAATTGGTTGAAACTAAACACCTCCAAAACTGAGGCTATGGAAATTTATGCTGCATTTAAAGACTCGTGTGTTCCTTCATTTCCAAACGGTATTCTTTATGGAGGGAATAAGCTTGTGTTTGTTGAAAAGGTTCATAATCTTGGTGTTATGTTGGATCACAGGTTGACACCAGGGGACCAAGTGTCAGGTGTTGTAAAATCTATTTAAGATAAAGCACTTTTTGATCCAAGCTAATCTTTCAGCAGTAGTTCATGCTTTAGTCTCTTTGCAGCTGGATTATTGTGATGTTCCTAACCTGGGACTTCCAAACACTAAGCGTGACTTAGCTTCCAACAAACACAAAATCCAAAACATGATAGTATAAAACAGAAGCTTTTAATATAGAAAAATGTGTAAAATACGTAAGCGCTTTCGTTTAAAACAGTGTAAACTTCATCAGACAAAGGTGTAGGGCAAAGCAAACATTTAAATAATACACAAATGCATCTGACTGGACACAGGAAAACAACTAGTTAACATTAACCTAACATGGAAAATTAACCCTTTAGTCTTAAAATGTATGCTCTTACATGTATATTAAAAGTGTTTTTGAAAAAGCATTATATTTAAATCAGAAAACCTAATCAAATAAAATATTGTTATAACACACTAAAATTATAGTGTTTCTACTTTGAGTGTTGATATTTATGAAGTTATTGTCAACAAATTGATCAAGAAAGTTCTGCCACTTTCTTATTACATTGTTCTAGTTTCCTTCTGAATAATTTTCAGATTAGTAAACATAGGTAAAGCATATAACTGTGAGGGAAGTAGATAGGTGGAGACAATGTTTTTTTTTTCTGGCAGAGTCAGTGAGATAAGGTTTGGTCCTGTACAGAAAATTGAGTTTTGGTATTTTTTTAAAACTACTTGTAGGTATGAAGCACTGTGATTATGCTACAATAATGTAAAAAAGAAAAACTAGTTAAGTGCTTCTGTAGAGCGAGACATAGTTTGTAACAATTGTTAAGCACCCCCCTAAGTGCTGTTAAGATCTGGTCTCACACTAGGTGTGATAATGTGATGTATTGCCAGCTATGGCAAGAGAAGTAGGGCAGTGGATGTGTAATATATGCCAGCACAGCTAGCTGGAATTTTGTAAAGAATTATATGTCATTTGTGTATCAGACTGATTTGTACAGATGCTTGTGTTGAAAAATGTATTTGTAAAGTTGCTTTTGTTAAAAATGTAACAGTGGGTCCTGTCTGTATTGTAACTGAATTATAAATGTATATGTTTTAACAGAGTATACTGGAAGAGAAGAGGTTAATCACAGTCCAGCTGCAGTTAACTTTGAAAAATGTACTGAAATTAAATTACTAGGCGTAGGGCATAAAGATTGCATCTTACAGTTAGTTCTCACTGTAGACAGAGACAAAAAGTCTGTACTAGGAAGCTTTCTGCATTGTCTTTGGGGTGAAATAATTTCTACTCTGGAAGGGTGGAGGTTTGATATTGTTTTATGACTTCCAGGAGCTGCAGCAGATCTTTGCAAGGCTGTGTGTGTGTGTGTGTGTGTGTGTGTGTGTGTGTGTGTGTGTGTGTGTGTGTGTGTGTGTGTGTGTGTGTGTGTGTGTGTGTGTGTGTGTGTTATTGACATATATGTGCCAAATCCTGACAGTTTCTGCAATGGGGGTTGCATGGGAACCAGAAGCCAGATGACCAGATGTATTTGATGTCATTCTGTAATTCATCACTAAAATAATGTTTAATACTAGGTGAGATTGAAGTCTCAGAGCACTCTGTTTTTGTAAACTGACAAAGAAGGATCTCTCATCTACTTCATCTTGCCTTGCTCTAGTAAGTAATCAGGGAATAATAATTAATTAGATTGTGGTCTATGGAACCCCATCTCTGTGACCATAATGTAACTCAAATAGTAAAAAAGCCATGGATTCTTTGGATTCCTCCCTATATGCAAAGAGGAAATGATGTGGGTATGTGTCCTACTTCCAATTAAGCTGGTCTGTGATACCCTGAATATAGTCATAAAACTAGAGTTAAAACTTACATCATCACATTTCTTTGTGGATTGTTGGAGCATTTTATACCCTATAGCAGTTCCACAAACAGGTCAGTAGAACTTACATGAATATAACTACTCTGTCATTATCTCCTGGGGAAATATCTACTTTGAAAATATTTAGGAAAGCATTTACCACTTTGTTTGCCTCAACATAGGATAAAACCACTACCTCAAGGTACCACCATCATCAACAAGCTCTATCTCTTTTCTGTGGTGTGTTGGGTAAAAAGAAGCCACACAATACCATGGCTACCCTTGAAATGGTTCTTTAGTAACATACCAAGGTACTAGTGTAGCTTTAGCTTTTTCTCCCCCCTTGCCAACCTTTTGGCAGTGCTCACACACCTTACAGAATCCTGTTAATTTTTTTTGTAGTACTTGTCTACAAAAAATCTGAATAAGCCTAATTTTTAAATGCTTTATGCCTAGATGGCCTGATAAAGAATACCATGGGCCATGTCTAGAGTTAGTCAGTTGTAGTCTCTTTGGATTACCAACTTAGGCAGCATGTTGCCCTCTAGCCCCATCTCTGGAAGTCCATTTACTGTATAATAATAACTCCTTGTCCCAGTACATAGACTCATTCTCCCCTTGAGAAGAAGAAGCCTCCTTATTTACCTCTCTCATATTTTGTGAAGTGGGATCTGAAAACTATGCTTGCTACAATATTATCTTCATAATACTCTTCTGTTCCCCTTCCATAAGAAATCTATCATCTTCTGACAGTTGTGGGTCAGACAGAGTAACTTCTATGAAGAAAAAAGAAAAAAAAAGAAGTTAGTACATTTTGATACCTGTGCCTTTGATTCTGGTTTGTTGCTATTACATAGATCATGTCCTGAAATATTCACCTCTACTGGAGATGTGGACACTAGCTGGGTCTCCCCCACTGCCTTCACCTCATGCTTGTTTCCATACTTGTCTGTGTGTACCTGCACATACATAAGGTACTGCATCATCAAAATCATTTCCTGTCAGGACATCCACCAGGATATCATCAAAAACCGCCACCTGTTTGTCTCCTTGCTCCCTACCTATTCCAAATGAACCTTGTCTAGTGACATCTGAAAAGGTACCCCTCTCATGACCTTAACCAAATTGGACTTCCTGGGCAAGTAATTCCCCCTTCTAATGATTACTGGTTTAATAAAAGTTATGTCTGGTGCAGTATCCCTCTTAATAACTTATTTTTGTGTTTTCAGAACATAATGCCATCAATCAGATCAGTCTGGCACTAAGGTTTCAGTCACTGAACACTTTCAATGTGCCAGCCAACCAATTACATTGCAACAATTTACAACCAGTCTCTTCAAAGAGGACAGATGCCAACAGTCACACTGATACTGTGAAGCTGTTCTGAAAGTAATAAATAAGACATCAACCATATTCTTTATTAACTGAACAAATGGAAATGTTACTTAATGGACAACTGGGTGAAAGACTAGAAAAGGAACAATTAAACAAAGCATACAAGCTAGTAATTGAGGAGAATTAGAATATTTAAAACATGATTGGTAAGTAAATAAGCCTAACTGCATCTAAATAGTATTATTCCTATTGTTTAAAAAAATAAGAAAATAAGTATAACTGCATCTAAATATTATTCAGAGTGTTTTTTAAAAGAGTACTGTAGCTTAACTGCCACTAAGTCACAAAAAAAAAAAATTCAGTAGCTGCAGATTATTTTAGCAATAACCCATGCCTGGGTGTGGGTAATGCTGGATTTACCCACGGTTGGTGTGGTTTGGTCATGAGGGCAAAGCCAACCGTGGGTAAATCCAGCATTACCCACACCCAGGCGTGGGTTATTGCTATTATACAATGACATTATTTAAGGAAAAAAAAATTACTTTTCTTAAATAATGGCATAGTATAATGCCTCCTTGCTGCCCTTCCGCAGCTGTCTGGTATTCTGCGGCAGTTCTGATATACTGCATGCATATGCCTCGCAGTACATCAGAACTGTGGGCAAAAGCAACGGAGAAAGCAAGATCTCCATTGCTTTTTACAAACTATTTCGCTATGTTAAATGGGTTTAACATAGCGAGACAGCTTTAAAAAAAGCAACGGAGAATCTCCGTTGCTTTTTTTAAAGCTGTCTCGGTATGTTAAACCCATTTAACATAGCGAGGCAGTTTTGAAAAAAGCAACGGAGAAAGCAAGATCTCCGTTGCTTTTTACAAACCGTCTCGCTATGTTAAACTCATTTAACATAGCGAGACAGCTTTAAAAAAGCAATGGAGAATCTCCATTGCTTTTTTTAAAGCTGTCTCGCTATGTTAAACTCGTTTAACATAGTGAAACAGTGTGAAAAAAGAGTTATAGTAATGGAAAAAGTCTGGGCAACCAGACCTTTTTCCATTACTATAACTCTGATTTACAACGTGCACGCTGACCAATCAGCGTGCACGTTTTTGAATATTAATGGGGGCCAGTTGTATAATAGAGTTTAAGTTACTGTCTCTGGGAAAACATGCTACGCTTTCTCTTCTCTAAATTATGTGTAAAATGCTTTACTGCTTCTAGGTATGAAAAGAGTTCAAGTACGTCTTCCAAAATAAAGAGGAAAATACAGGAATCTTAAATGTTCCCCATATTAATCACTGCTGCAGTAACCTTAGCTATATTGGTTATAGCCTGACAAGGATATTATGGCCAGCCCGCTTCCAAAGCATCAGAGCACCTCCAATGTGCCAAAACTTAGCTGACTAAAAGACAAGTTTTGGTGCAAAACCTTTCAGAGCTTTACTTCTGCAGAAGAGTACAGTCTTCTAAGACATTTTAAGATCAACAGTCAGCTTATGCTTTCCTTTGCTGGTCAGATAAGTTACCTTTGGAGAAAAAAACTTCCATTTTTCTTAAACGTATTGATGTTTCATTACTTTTCTCTTCAGGAATGTTATTTTAAAGCTAGGAGTGTTGTGTTTCAATGGGCTGTCTCAGTACTGTAACATACTTTTAAAAGTAGCATTGACTGAAAAAATATTTTCTGTGGAAAAATTGTGTTTATATTTCCTTGGTGGGGCTGGCATACTGTTTGAAAATGCTTTTTACTGTGTTTTTTTTTTCTGTCAAAAAATAAATAACTTTTTGGACTGGTAGTTTTACTGGCATTTGCTGCTTGTCTTCCTTGAGAAAGAGGCACCATTTTTGGCTTGACTATGGAAGAGATTACCTGTCCAAGGTTGGTCCTTCTTCCAGCCACAAAAAGAAAAAAAATATACAAATAGCCTTTGCCACCACAGCAGGATAGCAATTTGCCTCAGCTTCAGATGAGTGACTCTGCTGTGGCCATTTGTTGTATCGCGGACCACTTATTTTTTATCCCAGCTCCCTCTGGTGCAGCACCTACAGCCACTGTTGACCAAGGATTAGCCATGTCCTCTGCAGCTGTTGGGGTCCCCTCAGTGTGCAAGGGAAAGCCAATCTTGTCAGTTCTGGAAGAGGAAACAGGGAAGGTTTCCCTGTTCTGCCCATCCCCTCGGAAACAGCTTCTAATATTAGTAACATGGCTGGAACCATTTTTACTGTCAAAAAGAAGTAGAAAACCAAGCATGTATCTACTCCTCCTCAAAATTCTTTAGGCAGGAGTAGTTTACTGGGTCTGGCTCAGGGTTTAATTCATGCTTTTGATCATTCTTGTAAAGTAGTTTCTAGTAAAAGAAACAGGGATTCCTCTTTTCCTAAAAAGATTCAAGGTTCTGCATCTGAACAGGAAGATGCAGGGATGGATTTTGTTTTGTTTTTCCTCAGATTTCTGATTTGAAGTCAGGAGAGCTCAGTTTCTGATTCTCCATGTAGGAATTCCTTTTTCTCTGAGACTATTGCTAGAATGTGTCAATGTATTCAGTGGGAGAACACCGAGATTCCTCAGTCCCTCAAAAAACAATTTGATTTGTAACAGAAAGTTTTCCAGAACCTACACCTATTCCTCCTGTTCTGTCAGATTTAGAGAATTTATATATTACTGCCTGTCACGGTGGTGCAGCAGTTAGTGTTGCTGCCTCACAGCAAGAGGTTCTCTGGTTCGATTCTCGGCTGGCGTGCCTTCTGTGTGGAGTCTGCATGTCCTCCCTGTGGTTGCGTGGGTTTCCTCCGGGTGCTCCGGTTTCCTCCCACATCCCAAAGACATGCAGTAGGTGGATTGGACACTCTAAATTGGCCCTAGGTGTGAGTGTGTGCATGTGTGTGCCTTCTGTGGAAGGTTGGGTGCCGGGCTGGCAACTCGACACCATAAAACTACACTGCCAATCATGAGTGGTCAGATGATCCGCTGTGGCGACCCCTAACCGGGAAAAGCCGAAAGAAGAAGATATATTACTGCCTGTAATTTCCCTGTTAGTCAGCCAGCTGCAACTAGTAGATAGGATATATAAAATTCCTTAGACTTTTACATTTTTATACACTATTCTCAAACCTGACACAGTAAAAAGAACCAAAAAGACAAACTGGAAACCAGTGCTCACAGCAAGGAATGCCTACCAAATAAAAATATAAAAGCACTGTAGGGATGCAGGAAAACCACCAAAACCTGACACAGTAGCTATAGCCTTAGTTGATCCCATTGTTGCTGAGCACTTAGTTGATTCCAACCCTACTCTTTCTGATAAGGATGGAAAAATTATTGATAAGTATTGGGAAAACGTGTATACTTCTGAAAATATGGCTTTCAGAATTTTGAATTGTTAAGTTCATATGTTAAAGTTTGGTCTGACAAATTGTGAAAGTATGAGGAATGTTTAATCTGCAGTTTCTTCTTGTGAGAAAAAAATTTGCTTTAGATAACTAAGTTTGTTCTTTTGCACATGTCATTGCTTACTGTTTGTGGTGTGTTTATTACTCTGTTGATACTTCTTCCAAGACTATGGCCACTGGTAATGTTTTAAGGAGGTTTGAATGGCTGTATTTTCAGAACCTCTGAGATGATGTTAAAATGAGATTTTTAAATTCTCCCATTGATAGAGATTTAGTGTTTGGCCCCTCTGCTGCAGAGGTGATCAAAAAGTGTGATGAAAGGGGCAAGATGATCTAGGGAATCTCTAAGATTTTTCAGCTCTTCTCCTCCAAATTGTCTGAGGGATTTTCTTTCTGCTCTTCCATTCTTGTTATAAAACAGAGCAAACAGTCTCAACATAATCCAGGTAAACAGACATTTAAGAAGGAATGGCAAGGGAGTTCCAAAAAGAAGCCTCTAACCTCCCAAAACCAAGGAAAGTCCAATATGTTGGAATGAGTGTTCGAGGGACCTTGTGACCCTCTCCCACCCTGGCCCCCTTTTTCTTCCAGAAAGGCTTAATCTACATTTTCTCTTTGGCAGCAGACTGCTTCAGATAGATGGGTCCTGAATACCATTCATCAGGGTAACAGATGGCAGTGGGAGGAAATTCCTCCTTTCCAGGGGGTCATTTTTCATCCTCCAGATTAGACTCTTTTGTTTACACGTGTTTTTCATCACATGCTGTTCCAAGGACTGATAGAACAAATTCCTCCTTCCCAAGTATGGAAGGGTTTTTAGTCAAGGATGTTCCTAGTGCCAAAGAAACAAAATGCTTGGAGATCAGTTCTAGATCTTTCTTTTCTAAAACTGTTTGTTATAGTGCCCAAATTCAAAATGATGTCACTTCACAACCTGTCACCTCTTCTTCCTCTTTCCAGTTTCCTGGCAACACTAGACCTAAAAGATGCTTATTATCACATCCCTATTCATCCAGACTTCATATGTTTCTTAAGGTCTTGTGTGTCTGGATCACATTATCAGTTCTCTGCCTTACCCTTTGGATTATCCACTGAACCAAGAGTGTTCCCAAAGTGTCTAGTGAGTTTTAACTCATTGCAGTCCACATGGAATCCACATTTTTCCATATTTAGACAACCTACTTATCTTTGCAGAATTTTTTTTCAAAGTGTCAAGAATCTCTTACACACGTTGAGATTCCAAGAAAACAGTCAAATGCCTTTTTTTGACTCTCTCACACAGGATTGTGTTCCTGGGATGGCAACTAGACACTTTAGTTCAAAGAGCTTTTCTTCCACAGGAAAAAAAATAGATCCTTATTTACATCTGTTTCTAAGGTTTTCCACTACAACTACTGTCACTGTGAGGGAATGTCTCAGGATTTTGGGTCTCATGGCATCTATGACTTCATGTTACCTGGCAAGAGTCTACATGAGAAAGATGCAGTGGTATCTGAAAACTTTGGTTCCAGCATCAACACCCTTTATCTTTTCAAAAACAACTGCTAGGGTTTGTCAGAAGAGAAATCTTTTGGTGAAGACAACAGATATCCTTAAATCTAGGTGTCCGTTTCTCCCTCCCTCCCTGCTCCAAAGCAGGACTTTGCTTGGTGAGCAGTTTCAGAAGTGATAAAAGTTCAGGAGGTGTGGGATACCAAGAACAGATGCTAGCCCTTAGATATCTAGGAGATACATGTCCTGATGAAGGAGCTTAACTCTCTGAACTATCTTTGGCCCCTGGGACCTCTTAAAAGTGGTTTCAGACAATACCACAGTCATGTGGTACAACAACAAGCAAGGAGGAACCAGGTTGTATCCCCCTTGCAAACTAGCCATCATAGCTTGGGATATAGCTTCCCAGCACAGTCTCACTCTACAGGTGTCTTACATTCTATCAGAGCAAAACTGTGTGGCAGACAAGCTGAGTAGGATCAGGGTAGACCCTTATGAATGAAAATTAGATCAGAGTCTTCCAATATTTGAGCCATTTGTGGGGAGTTCCTTAATTATATCTTTTTGCCTCCCCTTTGAACAATCAACTGTCAAGATTGTGTTCCAGGACTCTGTAAAAGAAGGCCTGGAAGACAGATGCCTTTTCTTTTCTTTGGACAGGAATATTCCTGTATGTTTTCCACCCTTTCCACTAATATCCAGGGTACTTCTGAAGATTCAGAAGGAATCCCTCAAGATCATTGTGGTGACTTCCTTCTGGCCTAGGCAACTATAATTCTCCCTTCTTTCAGAAATGGCCAGGGGCAATTATCACAAGCTTCCTTGCAGACTGGATGTACTTGCACAAGAACAGTGGTGTTTAATACACTCCAACATCAATCATTTCAACTCCCTGCCTGGACGATAAAGTCTCAATTCTTTTTAGGCACCTGTTTAATGAGAATGTGCAGCAGGTACTAATGGAGGCACGAACGCCCTCTACTAGAAATCATATATTAGTAAATGGAAAAGGTTTCTGTTTGGTGACAACAGCATAACCAGCACCCATTCAGGGCTAGTTGTTCATTGCGAGAATGGTATCTGAGTTGCAAGCTCTTATGGTAAGTCAACCCTATTTTATTTTCCATAGGAAAAGGGTTCCTTTGAGAACTTATCCTTCTTTTATGTCTAAAGTGGTATCCAAGTTTACTTTAAGCTGAACTATCCAGCTTCTGTTTTCTTTACTGAATCTAAAAATGAGGGAGAAAGGAAACCCCATACCTTGGATGTCCATAGACAATTTAGGTACTATCTATACAGAAATATAATTTTCAGATATTCAGATCAATTATTTATTTCTTGTGGAGGTAAAAAGAAAGGACAACTTGTGTCAAAACAGGCTATTTCCAAAAGGTTGTCTAAGTCTATTACCTTTTGTTATACTCAGCATAACAAATCTATTCACGGCAGGGTCAAGGCTCTCTCTACCAGGGTCTTGGCTCCATCTATGGCTTTTTGGAAAGGGTTGGATTCTAGAAATATTCTTGAAACTGCTATGTGTTCCTCTGTACATACTTTTACAAAGCACTATAAGCTTGATTCCTTCTTAAGGTCCAGATCGAGCTTTGCTTGGACCATTCTTCAGGGGTTCCTGGACTCTTCTCCTTCCACCTCCCAAATGCAGTGGTAATATACCTATCTAGCTAAGGCTACTGCAGCAGTGTTAAAAATTATGAACATAGTACAGTTGTGGAAGATGAACTTACATTAACAGTAACATGTTCCAATGATCACTGTTGCAGTAGCCACTCCTTCTGTCCACCTGTCCCCTTGTTTTTTGGTGTGCTTTTTATGCCAGAGTGTGGACATTTATGTTTTGTTGTTCCTAGTGTAGCCCTTTCAGGGCTCAGCCTCCCTGTTTCTGCTGGCAGGAATGCTCTGAAGGGCTTTGCACCCAAACATGTTTTTTAGTCAGCTCAGCTGGAGCTGTTTGACAGTTTGGGCGCATAGAAGGAACCCTTGAACTTTAGAAGCTGTCTGGCCATTACTCCTTGGCAGAATATAGCCCATATAGCTATCAGTACTGCACCAGTGATCATCTGAAGATTGACTGGTTTGGTAAGTTCAACTTGCACATCTGTTATTTCTGCTTTCTCTGTAAGGAAAAGGTTTTACATATCCAGGCAGTAGTCCAAACAGAAAGGAAAGTTCAACAGTCCTGGTTCAGTACTTGTAGGAGGTTGCTGTTTCAAATCAAAATACAAATTCTCCTCACTTTGACATCATATTTAGAGTTGCATTGTACCATGTGGTAATGCAGCTCCTGATTGTAAGCCATGAGTATCAAAACAATTCTATCTTCTATGCATTTCTGCAGCTTTAGTAAAAAAAGAATAGTAATAAATTCACACATCTAATAAAATATACAGGTCTTGACATTTCTAGAGCTAAGAAAATACTCACCTGCTGATTCTGCCCAAAACTTCAAAACTTTTGTTAATGAAACATCTTTTGCCCCCCCCCCCCCCAAGTATGATGATATGTAATATGGAAAGTATTCTGGCAATGATTACTGCCTTGGAGTCACATAACTGAATTCCTTAACATATGAGCAGCTACTTATCATTCTGTAAGCAACTCATACACTTGTGACAGCACTGGGTCACTCCTTATTTCCTGCTTCATAGCACCTCTTACCATAGGTAACCGTGAAGCAGCTAATATGTAGCACATATGCACTGGATCTAATAGTTGTTGATTCCTTAAGATTTTATGTGGTAGGCATTAAAGTTTCCATTTCTACATTGTTTTGCTTCCTAGTATTTGATATCTTAATGTGTGTCACTCAAAGAAAAGGGACCACCGCTGTAACCTGTCTGTGACATTCATGGATAAACCCGTTCTTGGGTGCAGTTTGCAGTAGAGGTTAAGACATACTTTACATAAACTGTTTTCTATGTACATACTGGCTGAATTTATATACTTCCCAGACAAAAATAAAGGGATTTTGTATTTGTCTGGGCATATTCACATTTAGTTTATGTAACATACTGTCTGTCTTTGTACCACACTGAAATCTCTGCTGTAGAATAAAGTTTTTGTTCTGCCTGCTTGGGCTTATTTACATGCATTTTTCTTAGTTAACTAGCCTTGTAATAAATTGTATAGTTTTGTTTGTATTAGCATGGTGTTTGTGCAGTAGAACAGTGCTGATTCCGTCAGAAGAAATGCCACAAGCCAGTCTAATAAGCAAACATGCCAGTATGTACCTTTTCTGTTGGAATCAATTGTTTCAATTCATTGAAGATAAATTCTCGGTCCTGTCTCCACTTTCTTTGAAACCCAGATTGAGGAGATGACTTTAACAGATGTGGTGTTGATGAGCGGTTCTCTAGAAGTTTAGTGTGGTAGACGTTTTAGGATCATCTTAGGATGATCTCAGTGCTGACATGTCTGAAACACAGCTGATAGCATGTCCTGTGACTTGTACAGTCCGCTCTTGCTTGCTACGAAAACTGTAGCAGTCACCCCAAAGTTAGTCTGTTAAACTGGACCCTGCTTTGATCTGTATTATTTGTTAAGGCTTATTTTGAAGACTCTTCTACTTCCATTTATGCATACTTCTGTATCATGGTAATTTCTGAAAATTGCTTTTTCCCATACATCTCAACCTGTTACCAGAAGAAATCTTGATAAAGCCAAAAATAATGGGGGGACAAAGGCCCAAAATAGGGACAGATTTTAAATATTGCCATTATAAACCTGAAGTTACTAAAATGATAAGTTTTATGTTAGCATGCATTTTCTGAAGGATGTAAAGTTTGAAACTGAAATGTCTGTTATTTAATGACTTCAATGCTCAGCAATTTGCCAGAAAACCACCACAAATTGTAGGAGGAACAGACTAAAAATATGAGGCAAAAAATGTGTACATTCTGCAAAAATCTGGCAATTGGGAGGTATGCTGCATGCATGTCAGGCATGCAGTTGTGGCTTGTGTTCTTAGTGAGAGAGTAATGCAGTTTTTTTACACTGGATTAATGACAACTTTGAAAACTCTATGTCTACCAACATTTCCACATATGTTTTTTTTTAACACTGACATGACAGGTTTAGATAATTCAATGCTTTTTTCTTCAAATATTACCTTCAGGTTCTGTAGCTTACTTGGTATACTTTCTGATTTAGACATTAAATCATAAGGTACTGCCCAGACTTCAATAAATTTCAGACTAAAGGTTAGCTATGCTTCAATTCCACAAATATGCATGATGAGTTTTCACCTGTAGTGAGTTTATTACTGTTCAAGCTGTCATTTTCAGCTCCTTGATGGCGTATAAAGTTAACCTGAGTCATTTTATTTGTACAACTACAGGTTTCCACACAGTGCTGTTTTTCCTGCATCACACGCATACACATTTAGTAGGTTTGTATTATCTGCACATGCAATGTTACCAATGAGAGGTGAACTTTTCACCTGTATATATCTTCAGCAGCTCATTTGATTCATTTAATGGTAAGTGTGATAATAATGCCCTCTACATTTTCACTGAAATAGTTATGGAACAGACATTGTATCCCCTACATATTAACTTTCACTGCAGCTACATCTGGATTGATTCAAATGGACACTGCTCCACATAGACCATTTTCAGGTTCAGCCTGAGCTAAAAAAAAAATAATATTAGTACAGTTTTACATTAGAAAATATACAGTATTAAGTAGCAAAAGAGAAATACATTATGAAATAATAAAGTACAGTATCAGTCAATAATTGATATAATTATACAGGAGAGCAAGTTCATAACCATACCAAACTAATGTACAGCTTGTGCAATATGTGAACATTGCTGTGTGCACTACCACATGATAGTCCACGATGGTATACAAAAGACAGCTCATGGTGCTGAATGGCACCTGAGTGCACATAGGATACCACTGCATACTATAACCTCCTGTACTTGGACTGAGGAAAAGTGCTGTGTAGCATGACAGCTCTACACAGGCCAGTAGAAACAAAGCAGCTTAGGAAAGTATAATGAACCTTGCTAACTAGCTATCTGTAGCCAGTTTGTAAGAGACCCTACACCTACATAAGCCGCACTGCCCATTGTTAACATGCCCAGGAGTGATTCATAAGTGATTCATTCCTAAGGCATGATAGTGGAACTAGGATCATTACCATCATATGGGAATGTGGTAATCTGGTGGTGTGTGAGTTACCATTGTCAGGAACTCACATATTTCACTTTGTTGGGGAGGGAAAAGTATGACTGTGATGGCAGGTTTGCCTGAACCACATGTAATGCCATTGCTAGTATGTTTTCCCTTTATACAACACAGGATATTTTTTAAGCAGCACTGACAAGTTCCTCAGCTCTGGGTTCCTATTGCGTGGTCGAAAATTGTAAACGGCGAACGCATATTGGGCGAACCTGATTGGTCAAAACATCGAAACGGTGCGCGCTTAATACGGAAATCGCCATAGGGAATATTTTCCCTTTACTTCAATGCAGTGTGATCTCAGAGTAGGAATATTTAAGTAGCGGGGGTGTTGGGGGTACAGACCCCCACATGGGGGGGTGCAGGGTGGCTTGCCCCCCTGCCTACAGCATTTAGGTAAGTATAGTTTTTTTTTTTTTTATTATATTTTCAAAATTTCAAACATCACTCATATGGTGTCGACCATATGGTGTTTGATGTTTGAAACTTTCGAAAATATAATATAGACCCCTCAGCTCTGTATGCTGAGCAACACATTACGAGGGAAGGGGGATTGTGCTGCCATGTGCAGTACCATTAGAGTGCATGTGACTGGACTCCAACAGATGATCCCATTGGAACTAGCCAGTACATCAGTGGTGTCATGTGTATGAATTGCATATGAATGGGGAAGAGGGTCATTTGCATTTGTACTCCGTACAGGGAGTATTATGGCTATACAGAGGATTAAGGCTGCATGCAATGTCTTGATCCATTGTGTATCAGGTTTTATGAATTACAAAAGGCTTTGGTATGCCATTTTATGCCATATCACCCCTGCTCCATAGCTCACAATGTTTGTGAATAGTACCCGATATCGCTGACAATTTGGTTTATAGTTTAAAGCTCTAAACCTGTCAAGTAATAATGTTCATTTTCTGTTTTTACTTCTGTTCTGTTTGACCCAGCTGTCTGCAGCGATGGGTTGTTCACATGGTGTGATCCATGTTTGCCATACTGCACCCAGTGGTAGCAGTCTACTTTTTCCCCTGTTGATTTTTCATCTGCACATGATCTCATATGGACCTTTAAGGCATTTTCTGAAATCTTCCACAAACACCAGCCTTTTCTAAGGCTGTTTTCAATTAAATGTGCTTATTTTCCAAGTAAATTAATAGGCTGTTTGCTAACAGTACACTCAGCAACATATTTGTAATATTCTGTGGTTGCTATTGCCACTGATAATGCTGTATTTAATGCTTGCTCACATCAGATCTTCCTTCTAAAGAAGTCACTTTTGAATGCTGTCAGAAATGCCACATACAGATCTTATTTTTACACCTGTACACTTTGCAATGCTTTCAAGCCACACTTAAGTTTTCTCTGCAGTATATAGCACTTTACAGTTAATTATTTTTGATTCGAATGTTTCTGTTTCAGCAATTTATTTCAGTGATTTTTCACATGCATTAGTCGGTGCTACTATACCATACAACATTCTATACATGTTGGCAGCCATCACTTTTAATGACACTGAGTGATTTTTCACATGCATTAGTCAGTGCTACTATACTATACAACATTCTATACATGTTGGCAGCCATCACTTTTAATGACACTGAGTGATTTTTCACATGCATTAGTCGGTGCTACTATACTATACAACATTCTATACATGCTGGCAGCCATCACTTTTAATGACACTGTTACTTTATCACTTGCCTAATGATGTAGGCTCATTCTGCCTTTATGTCATCCAATCTTTCCTAATTGGCATCAAAAGCCAATATAACTAGCACATTCATCTGGTTTAAAACTGATCACATTCACCTATTTTACTGCCCAAGGTTTCTTACCATACCCAAAGTAGTATTCAACTACTTCTTCATACAACAGTTTTATATTTGTTGTTTTGTAGCAAAATATACCCTTACAATTCTATTCTTAATTTAGAAAAGTCCCCCTTTGTCTGTTTAAGCAGTCATAAAGCACTTAAATGCCTCCATACATATTTTTCACTTATATACTGAAAATGCTTTTTTTATTTTCTTACAATTTATTTCCTAAAGTTCGCTGTATTCTTTTATTTTCATTTTTCTAAATAATTTTATTAATTTTGTGCAGAGTATGTTTACAGTTTAGACCATGCAAATACTAGATTTTGCCATGCATTTTATGTATCACAATCTGTACTTTTCACACCTTAGATGTAACTTTCAACTTCCAGAGTTCATGGCTGCATTGAAGACCCCTTTACATGTGCTTACTCTCACACTATTACCTCACATCTTCCCACTCAGTTCTACCTGCTATCCATATCATATACATATCCCATTAGCCCCCAGAACCTCTTTATTTAGCAAACTCCACACTACCCAATTATTTATTTATTTATTTGTCTTTGTTAACTGGAAAAGTCTGACTGGTCAGAGCCCATTTTCTGTGAGGCCAGGGAAGAAAAGCTCCATCACAATGCATTTATGTTGTTGTTGTCTTTTGGTTTTCCCGGTTAGGGGTCGCCACAGCGGAACTCCGGTCCGCTAATGATTGACAGTAGATTTTCATGAACGCCAAGGTGCCAGCTTGACATTCAGCCTTCAACAAAGGCACGCCCATTTACGCATGTCTTTCGAACGCCCACCCAACCGCGAGGAGGACATGCAGACTCCACACAGAAGGCAGTCCCTGCACTCCAGCCGAGAATCGAACGGGAGAACCTCTTGCTGTGAGGCAACAACGCTACTGCTGCACCATGAATTTCAGACAGTTCTCGGAAAAACAACAGTTACATTTCTCATAAAAAAGAAACATAATTACAAGAGAGGTATATACAGTAAAGTATTTACATTAACCGTTATAAATCTATACAGTTCTTATAGCTCTCAAATCTTGCAGGAAGTAATTGGATTGATACTGTAGAAGGGAAAACATAAAGAAGTTTAGTATTTCAATAAAGAAAGGATTGCAAGGAATTCAAGATGCGTAATGAAGGAAGTTATAAAATTATGTAGGAAGGGAAAGTTTAGTATTGTATAGATTTGTAAAGAGTTCAAGAAGTATAATGAAGTAAGTTATAAAATTATATAAGCGGGGAAGGCAGATATTAGTAATGGATAGGAGGATAGTGGTAATAGCATATGACTGAGAGAGCATGGTAAAAGATTAGTTTTGTTTAGGCTGCCTGTTCTAAACTGGTGTATCTAGAAGGTTTATAACTTAGGTATACAGAGGATACATGAGAGGTTGAATGTTGGATGGGGGCAGTTTGAAAAAGAGAAAGATGTGAAGCACTGTTTAAGTGGGGTGAAAAGGGGTGTACCGATTCAAGTGGAAGAGGGAATGTTGTTAGGGGTGTAGTGATTCAAGTAGAGGAGGGCAAAAAATTAGTGATAATCAATAAAAAGTTTGTGCTTTCACTAGAGGTCTCAAACTGGTGACAAACATGAGCATGACCAGGAATGGATAAGGTATTGTTTGAGCTGGATTTTATAGCTTGGGAATTTCTTAGTCATTTTTACTTGTATTGGAATGGTGTTCCAGAGTTTGTAGGCATAACAGGAATATAGTGAGTCCCCCAATGAATTATTTACTTTAGTAGTGCTTAGTATAAATTTATCACCATAACTGAGGTCCCTAGTAGGGGCGAACAATATGTTTTTTTAACACAGGCCCTTTTTCAGGATAATATATCAGTTCATATGCCATAACTAGCTGAGAGTATGTTATTTATTAAGATCTAGCCAGTTTAGCTGTTGTAAGGCTTGGCAGTAGTGATTTCAGTGAGCAGTGTTGGTAGCAACTTTAGCTACTTTGTAGTAACAGGGGTCTAGTTTGGATGTTAGTGTAGAGCTCAGGCTTGTAAGGATAAGAGATACATATAAGAGGGTTGGAAGCAAATAAGATGAGGCTGGGTTTTTCTTGCTGGGTCTGTAAGGTACTGTTTTTCCCTGTAAGGGTAATCAAGCTTCTGGTGGGTCTTTTTAATTGTTTGAAGAATATGCTGATCATTTTTAAGATTGTCATTGATTGCAATGCCCAGTAATTCAGTATGTGGTACTATCTCAGTTTTAGTATTAAAACCAAGAAAGATTATTTTGATTAAGATAATGGTTTGGGATGAAGAACAAGGGTCCTAGTATAGACTCTTGAGAGTCACCTATGTTAACTGAAAGACAGGAAGAGAGGTCTTGTTGCCATTTGGCTGCTTGTTTCCTTCCTGATAGATAACTAAGGAACCATTTAACTCATTACATCCGAGTGATGCCTCCAGGTGTATCTGAAGTTAACTCCTACCGATGCCTCTAGGTGTCAAATATTCCTTGTTCATATTTGTATGAATAATTCCAGAACCATACTAAGTACAAGGTTTTAAAAAATTTTCACCTTAAAACTTACACAGTGGCAATCTCAACTGCTTTAATATTTGACATCTGTCTAGTGCAGGTAAAGAGATATTAACTGTTGTTTTTATGATATTAATTTATAGATATATATTTTCACATTTTTCTAAATATCTCAATAACCAAGTACCACAGACAGAACTCATTAGCATCATATGAACACTCTCAGCTAAATGAATAGAATGCTGCTGACAGTATGTGTGTAACATGAGTGGTTGCTGAGATATTGTAACTTGCTTACAAAATAGTACAAAAATAATAGTTACTGTGTTTACTGTGACTTATAAAATTCAGTTTAAGACCTAGAACTTAAAGAATACTACCACTATAAAATAGTTTGTGCTGAAGGGTTTGCTATTTATACTTCTTTCATAACCCCTATAGTTCCAGTGATATGAACATTTGTTTGAAGCATGAGGACATAATTTGATTCTGTCAAAAGGCTTATGCTCCGCCCATTGGAAGTTAACAGTACAAACTTCCTGAGCTCCACTGGAGATAATGAGGTAAGGGAAGACTAAGAGAGATCTATAGAAAAGAGTTCCATTTGTAAAAGTTGATATGATACAGTGTTGAAAGCTCTGAATAATCTAGGAACACACTTGACATTAGGTTACTTTTGCTCCTATGCTGGCTTATAATGCTGGTGAAATGAAGGGGGTGGTGGTTGTATTGTGCTGGGGTCTGAATCCATGCTGTGTTTCCGAGAGCAGATTTTTTTGAATTTTGGTGATGCAAAAGCTGTACACGAATGCATTTTTCAAGTATTTTTGATGGGGGGGGGGGGGACTGAAAAGGTCTACTTCTCCCACTATTCTTGTAAAGCTGTTGCTCATACCACATTTCCCATTCTCCATAACTCTGTCCATTTCTCACTTGTCATTATATCCCTTTGTCCTATCTGCATCTTTTTATACCATTCTATATTTGTTCTTCTGTCATCTAACCTACCCCTACCTGTTTCCATTGCAATACATTACATTCCACTTGCTTTACAGGATTAGGAGACAATACACTATCTAGTCTGCTGTTTTAAGTGTCGTAATATTCTGCCTCCTCATCTCCTTTACCTTCCTCCTTACCCTTTTTACACTTACCCTATGTCCTCTTGAAAACGTCTGGGAATCCTATTTTCATCTCCCATTCTGCTAGTCAGTTTTACATAACGTTCTCTTTGAAAATGTACTTTTAGAGATTCAGAGTAGTTAATCCATATAATTTGCTTTCTGAGTCCCCTCTTCCCCTTTTTCCTTTCTATTAAGAATGACCTCTTCACATCTTACTGACATAGACTCATTCACCAAAATCAAATCCCTCTTATCATCATCTGACCGCATGTGAGTTCTAGCTCTCCAAGCCTTTGGTTATATTCTTTCTCCTCCATCACATGAATCTTTCTGATAACCATCAGTCAACTGTCCCATCCATCAATCCATCCATCCATCCATGCATCCATCCAGTTAACTATCTGACAACATGTTTTAACCTTCTTAGGGTTTCAGGGAAGCTGGATGGTATCTTGGCAGCCAGTTGGTGCAAAGTACTGAATCTCATATCTGATTGTGTGCCAATCTCTTGTTGAGTGTATAGCGTCACTCCCTCATACAGTACATGAACAATCACGGATTAAGTGCACCTTGGGCCCTGAGCTGTTTTAAGTCCATGAACCAACCCCCACATTTCTTTTCTAAAACCATGCATAAATGCACATTTTCTTTTGTATTCACCTTTTGAATTGATTGAAATATGCATGTACCTACTGATTGCTTTAAATTTTATTAACAGTTTAAAAAAAGCAAAATGTGTATGCTTGCCTTAAATTTTAGTAATCTTAATCTAACTTCATATCCCTGACTCTCTTACACTTTTCTTTTTTTCAACAACTCTGCCACTAATTATTCTTATTATTATCTTTCTTTCCTTTCTTCTAAACATTGTTTTACAATATTTTAAATTATTATATTACAATAAAATTTCCATCATATTGAATTTGCTAATATTTTATTTTTTAACAAAAATTCTGATAACTGTATTTTTGAAAATTGTCTCCACTTTTACTTTGTGGAGCTTTTCTCCCTGTGACCCTGCTAAAAAGGAGTCTTTTAGGCCCAGCTAGACCATCCTGGTAAGCAAATGCAATAAATAAATACATGTTTCTCTCAAGAGATTAAACCTAGTTTACTAACCAGTAGTAAGACAATTTTCTACTTCAAGACATTTCAACAATAAAAGTCTGTTGGAACTGTCTCCACTACAATTTACCAATGTAAACAGAGATGAGACAAGGGATCAAGGGTAATAATTACTAATGTCTGTCAGTTTTGGTTTAATATCAGTTTTAATGACATTTTGTCTGATTTGATCCATGAATTGAATGGCAAACCCCAGAAGGTTCAAAGTAGTAAACTGTTTAATTTTAGTAAGTAAAAAGTATATAACTGTTAAGTGGAACCCACACACTAACTGCCACTCCAGGTGGTGCTTATATAAAGTGACTGTTGCACTGGAAATGGTATATAGAAAAATTAATTTGGCGATATTGTTATTAATACAATACAACTGAAATGCAGGCAAGGTTATATAACCAAACAGCATCTCTTGTAATAGCTCATTTGCACCTATCAGCGGGGAGATGTTACTCTTCTAGCACTTTATCTGTCTTAGTTCATCTTAGAGACATGAAAAATCACCTTAAAATCATAAGCCTAACAAATATAATACCTTTTGGACTGCCAATTCTATTTAAAAAGGTAAAAAGGCAGTGTTTCAGCAAAAGGACAAAGTGGTTACACGAATACTACAATATATTACAATGCTCTTTTTTTACATACATTTTTAAAAAGACTTTACAACTTAGACCCAGGGCTAGCAGCAATGTGCTCAGACAGTCTTGAGCTTTTATATGATGACAAGCAATTCCTTTTTAGATTTTTTTTAATTAAATGTTTACAGAAATATGAAAACTTACTCTGTATGTATAACACTGTACTCAGGTGGTGGACAGGCTAGAAATGGTGTAGGAATTGTGGTGAGACAAAGGCTTCAGAAGTCAGTGAGGGATATCATCAGAATTAATGACAGACTCATGGCAATTAGACTCCAGTGTAATGATAGGACAGTATTCATAATCTCAGCCTATGCCCCACAGCAGGTTTGTGATAGTGAGGAAAAGAGTGCATTCAGACAGCAGTTGCAGGACCTACTAGATAAAGCAGGACAACATGAATTGGTGTTGATAATGGGTGACTTAAATGCAGATATCGGGACAGACAGAACAGGATATGAGGACTGCCTGGGTCCACATGGGTGGAGCAATAGGAATAAAGAAGGAGAAGCCATTTTAGACTTCTGTCTGGCAAATGGCTTGATAGTAGCCAACACATGGTTCAGAAAGAGAGACACGTCACAAGATCACATACAAGAGTAGCCAACATGCAACTCAGGTAGACTTCCTCCTAGTAAGAAAAAGGCACTGGGGTAGAATCCATGATTGCAAAGTCATCTCCAGTGAAACAGTCGGTTGACAGCATAAACCAGTAGTTGCCACAATCAGCTACAAGCAGTGGTCAGAGAAGGCTCTAAGGTCAACAGAGACCAGTCTGAAGACCTGGAAGTTGACTGGAGAGAAAGTTCAGCAGTTCAAGGAATTACTCAGGGCTCTAGCACCCCAAGAAGAGGAGGAAATAGGTGGAGTTGAAGAAGAGTGGCAGCGCCTAAAAACAGCATGTGTTAGGACTACAGAAAAGATATGTGGCCGAGCCAGGTATGGAAATAAGGTACATAAGGAAAGCTGGTGGTGGAATGCAGAAGTGCAGAAAGTAATCAAAAGAAAGAAGGAGTGCAGGAAGAAGTGGGAGATTGAAAAGACTGACCAAGCTAGGAAGGACTACTGGTTGGCTAACAAAGAAACTAAGAAAGAAGTTGCAATAGCAAAGAATAGGGCATCAGAGGCACTCTATCAGCTTCTGGAAAGTGACTCAGTAAGGGCACAAAGAAACTATACCAGGTTGCAAGGCAAAGACAGAAAGATAAAGAAGATAGTCAGACACCCTTCATAAGGGATTCCAGCAACAACCTGCTTACCAGCCCACAGGACATCAAAGGCAGATGGAAGGAGTATTTCCAGCAGCTTCTGAATGAAGAAATCCCCACAGAAGCGATACTGCCCCAGAAACAGCCTACAATGAGAGTAGAAGAGGAGCCCAGCTTAGAAGAAGTAAGAGCAGCACTAAGGAAAATGAAGTCAGGGAAAGCAGCAGGCTCAGATGAGGTCACAGCAGATATGATAAAGATGCTGGGTGAGCTAGGGGAGAAATGGCTCCTGAGGGTACTAATTGCAGTGTGGAGAGAAAGGCGTATTCCAGATGACTGGAGAATAAGCATACTCATGCCAGTGTACAAGAACAAAGGGGACATCCACAACTGTGGACAGTACAGAGGCATCAAACTCCTACCACATTGCATGAAAGTTCTGGAGAGGGTGATTGATAAAATGATACACAGAAAAGTAGAATGTAAGATGGGAGATGAACAGTTTGGATTCAGATCAGGATGCAGCACAATTGACCCGATGTTTGCATTGAGACAGATACTTGAGAAGAAACTAGAGAAGAGGAGAGAGTCAAACTGGGCTTTCCTAGACTTGGAGAAAGCATATGACAAGGTTCCAAGAAAGCTGATCTGGGCAGTACTGCGGTGGTTTGAAATCCCAGAAACATTGGTAGAATTAGTACAGGCTATGTACAAGGACCCAGTGACTCAAGTACGAACAGTGTTTGGCCTCACTGAGGGGTTCCCAGTGGGAGTGGGTGTACACCAGGGTTCAGCTCTGAGCCCACTGCTGTTCATACTGGTAATGGACTACATCAGCAAACAGGTTGGAGGGGTCAGAGCAACAAAGCTGCTGTATGCAGACGATGTGGCAGTACAGACAGACTCTGATCTAGAACTTCAGCAAAGGATAGGAGAATGGAATGCAAATCTGAAGGCACATGGGATGAAACTAAGCACAGATAAGACAGTGGTAATGGCAGCAGATTGGGGAAATCAGAAGAAGCTGAGAATAGAGATAGATGGGAAGATAGTGGAACAGGTAAACAGCTTCAAGTATCTGGGAGGGGTGGCTGAGGAGAAGGGTAGTCTGAATGAAGAGGTCAAAGCTAGAATCAGAGGGGCTGCAGCCAACTGGCATAGAGTATCAGGTGTAGTATATGACAGAAGAATGCCAAAGAAGCTGAAAAGTAAGGTGTACAAGACAGTGGTGTGACCAGTACTACTGTATGGTACAGAAACCTGGGCAGTAAAGGCAGAACAGTTGAAGAAGCTAGAGGTGATGGAAATGAAGTGCCTGAGAAAGGTGGTAGGATGCACACTGCGGGACAGGCAAAGAAATGAGGACATAAGAGCAGAAAAGATCAAAGAAAACAGATTACGATGGTATGGGCACATGTGTAGAAAAGCAGAAGACAATCTGGTGAGGGAGATTTGGGACAGACAGGAAGAAGGTAAGAGGAAGCGAGGGCATCCAGCAAAGAGGTGGATGGATTATGTGAAAGAAGATCTGCGACAGTCAGGCATGAGTGTTGAAGAAGGCAGGAGAGTGGCACTGAATCGAGAGAGTTGGCGACAGTTAATATGATACCCCGACCCATGTAAATGGGAAAAAGGGGACGATGATGATGATGTATAACACTGTACAACTTACAGTGCAAGCATCAATGAGAGCACTGTCTGCCAACATCTGAGGTTTAACATGCAATAGTTTACTTGTTTCTGACAATATAACATAAATATTAAAATATTGCATTTCTTCACAATGTAACAAACAACTGGCAACACCTCCAAATTAATTCATTTTACAAGGAGATTGATGCTTTATTTTGTTTTCATCTCCTACCATGACTTTTCACATTATTCCCCTTAACAGAATGGTGTATTACAAAGTGTCAGCACTGCAGAATTAATCAAAGTGCCAGGAGCAGGAATAGAACCCTCCTGTCTTTCTACATTCAGCCACCTGGTTAGTAGCTAAGCTTTATAACAATAACAGTTTCAAATTGTCCAACACATCAGTAGTGAACATTCGTACTCTGAAGCTAGAAATATTTTATGATGTCTGACTGCCAACTGGTAACAAAGCACAATGGTGAACTTTGCAAGCAGTCTATTGTGAGAAGTACTTTTTTCTGTTGGATTTTATTATTTGTGGAATGCATTATGTTAAATGTTTAGATACTCTCCACTATGATAGTTGGTCATACATTGCTTAATATTTTCTGTGATAAGAGTTTGCTCATGCAAGAACCATAACAGGATATTATAGGTTTCACTACATTTCACCTAGATTTGAATAGCACAAAGAGAAATAGACAGCTAAGACAGCTGGGGATGGTGTGGGGGTGGGGTGGGGACAGAGAGTAAAGTGAAATGTTTTTAAGTGCTCTTTATTTGGCAGCATCATGCACAAGTCTCAAGGCTTAAACTCTGAGCTTTGGCCAGCTAAGACCTACATGAAATCAAATCAACTGGATGTATAAGTGAATTTAAGTAAATCTTTATCTGCACTTTTTTCAAATAATACAGCATTTAAATTGATTTATTTGTGTTGCACTGAATAATATCTAGCTGGAAGTTGTGGCTCTGTTTTTTCAGTTAATGCTTGTTAGAATTCTTGAATAGCCAGTGATAAGTGGGGGTATCTGTACTTTTTTTCAAATAATACAGCATTTAAATTGATTTATTTTTGTTGCATTGAATACTATCTAGCTGGAAGTTGTGGCTCTGTTTTTTCAGTTAATGCTTGTTAGAATTATTTTATAGCCAGTGATAAGGGGGGTAGTTTACTTCATTGTTATTTGGTTCCTGCCTTATATAAGTGGTACATTTTGGATTATTTTTCTGCTTAAACTCTGAGCTTTGGCCAGCTAAAACCTAGATGAAATCAAATCAACTGGACGTATAAGTGAATTTAAGTAAATCTCTATCTACACTTTTTTCAAATAACACAGCATTTAAATTGATTTATTTGTGTTGCATTGAATACTATCTAGCTGGAAGTTGTGGCTCTGTTTTTTCAGTTAATGCTTGTTAGAATTATTGAATAGCCAGTGATAAGTGGGGGTATCTGCACTTTTTTCAAATAATACAGCATTTAAATTGAGTTATTTGTGTTGCATTGAATACTATCTAGCTGGAAGTTGTGGCTCTGTTTTTTCAGTTAATGCTTGTTAGAATTCTTGAATAGCCAGTGATAAGTGGGGGTAGTTTACTTCATTGTTATTCCGTTCCTGCCTTATATAAGTGGTACATTTTGGATTATTTGTACTTAAACTCTGAGCTTTGGCCAGCTAAGACCTACATGAAATCAAATCAACTGGACATATAAGGGAATTTAAGTAAATCTTTATCTGCACTTTTTTCAAATAATACAGCATTTAAATTGATTTATTTGTGTTGCATTGAATACTATCTAGCTGAAAGTTGTGGCTCTGTTTTTTCAGTTAATGCTTGTTAGTATTCTTGAATAGTCAGTGATAAGTGGGGGTATCTGCACTTTTTTTTCAAATAATACAGCATTTAAATTGAGTTATTTGTGTTGCATTGAATACTATCTAGCTGGAAGTTGTGGCTCTGTTTTTTCAGTTAATGCTTGTTAGAATTCTTGAATAGCCAGTGATAATTGGGGGTAGTTTACTTCATTGTTATTCCATTCCTGCCTTATATAAGTGGTACATTTTGGATTATTTTCTACTTAAACTCTGAGCTTTGGCCAGCTAAGACCTACATGAAATCAAATCAACTGGACATATAAGGGAATTTAAGTAAATCTTTATCTGCACTTTTTTCAAATAATACAGCATTTAAATTGATTTATTTGTGTTGCATTGAATACTATCTAGCTGGAAGTTGTGGCTCTGTTTTTTCACTTAATGCTTGTTAGAATTCTTGAATAGCCAGTGATAAGTGGGGGTATCTGCACTTTTTTTTTCAAATAATACAGCATTTAAATTGAGTTATTTGTGTTGCATTGAATACTATCTAGCTGGAAGTTGTGGCTCTGTTTTTTCAGTTAATGCTTTTTAGAATTCTTTTATAGCTAGTGATAAGTGGGGGTAGTTTACGTCATTGTTATTCGGTCCCTGCCTTATATAAGTGGTACATTTTGGATTATTTTCTGCTTAATCTCTGAGCTTTGGCCAGCTAAGACCTACATGAAATCAAATCAACTGGACGTATAAGTGAATTTAAGTAAATCTTTATCTGCATTTTTTTCAAATAATACAGCATTTAAATTGATTTATTTGTGTTGCATTGAATACTATCTAGCTGGAAGTTGTGGCTCTGTTTTTTCAGTTAGTTCCCCACCCACCCTCCCTGCTTTTGTTTTGGTGTTAATCTTGGTGGCTTTGAAACTGCCCGCCCCTCTTGTAAATTTGCATATGGATACTCCTCCTGGGCCCATCTCATTTGCTCACTCAAAAAAAAATGTGCACTTTTTTCATCTGCATTTACTGTATTTGTGTTTCTTCCTACTTTATTTTTCTTTTGCATCATCTTAAAAGTACTCAATTGTATTTATTACTGCTTAGTGTAACTATCATTCTAAGCCTTTTGGTTTAAGCACTTGGGCTTCATACCAGTTGTTTTACATTAAGAAGGTTTGTGGTCTGCACTGTTGTGGCAGGACAGGTAGCTTACATCCTTCTAAGTTGGGAACTGCTGATTGAAGGCTCAGTGTCCGTTATTCTAAAAGTGTATTAGTTCTGGTTTAAACACTTGGGTTTCAGGCCAGTTATTTTACATTAAGAAGGTTCGTGGTCTGCACTCTTGTGGGAGGAGAGGCTGGACTCTGCCATTCTGAGCTGGGAATTTCTGGTTAAAGGCTTATAGTGCCTGCATATTTCAACTGTTTCTTACTGAAATTGGTGCACCTTGTTTGCTGTAGCATAGACTAGATCCAGGTCTGCTGAATCTAGCTTTGTTTGCATAACTTGAGCACTAATCCATGCCTTCTTAAAATTATTCAATTGTATTTATTACTGCTTGGTAGTAACCTGATTGAATTGTAGCTATCATTCTAAGCCTTTTAGTTTAAGCATTTGGGCTTCAGACCAGTTGTTTTACATTAATAAGGTTTGTGGTCTGCACTGTTGTGGCAGGACAGGTAGCTTACATCCTTCTAAGTTGGGAACTGCTGATTGAAGGCTCAGTGTCCGTTATTCTAAAAGTGTATTAGTTCTGGTTTAAGCACTTGGGTTTCAGGCCAGTTATTTTACATTAAGAAGGTTCTTGGTCTGCACTCGTGTGGAAGGAGAGGCTGGACTCTGCCCTACTGATCTGGGAATTTCTGGTTAAAGGCTTATAGTGCCTACATATTTGAACTGTTTCTTACTGAAATTGGTGTGCCTTGTTTGCTGTATCATAGACTAGCTCCAGGCCTGCTGAATCTAGCTTTGTTTGCATAACTGAGCACTAAATCAGGCCTTCTTTTTTGGAGAAGGTTCCCCTGCACCCCAGTGGCAGGAGTGTGCAGTTAGAACTTGTCTGATTGAAGGCTACAGGAACAGGGCTCAGTTTTGAGATTGTTTTACTGGTTAATTGGGTAATTTGTTTAAAAGCCTTTTCTGATTGCTTGTAGTCATCTAAAGCTGTCTTAAGTGTATTTTTTACTGACTGTAGTCATTTAAAGCTGTTTTAAGTGTATTGTTTTACTGTTTTTGCCTTATCTTTTAAAAAAAATTTCCTTGTTTCATACCTTTCTAAGCTAGTATAGTCCAGTTTTCAGGCTAGTGCTGAATTCGGGGCTGTTACAATTTTCTGAGTTGCCCATACCTTACTTGGATAGAGGGAGGTTTCTCTGTTCACCTGTGAGAGAGGGAGCTTTGAGCAGCCTTCTGTCCCTGGAGGAGTGGTTCCAGCCCAGAAGTTAGTAGTTTGTGGGCCATTTTGGGCTAATTTCTATCTCTTTCATTTCTCTGCTGTAAAAACTGTGTTTGCACGGTTTTGCACATCCGGTCAGTGCCAGTTAGCTAGGGCTAAATTTATCCCGGCTCCACCAAATCTCTTCTTCAATTTTTCCCTTGAAAGTAGTCTAACTCTCAACCTAAGCACTTAAAAATCCTACAGTCCAGCACTTGCTCAGACCTAATAGCAAGCACTAATATACCTCGACACTTGATTGCCCAGCAGGGCAAGGCTCATTATTCTCCCCTCATCAACCAAGCGACTAAGCAGCTCGCCCTACTATTCAGACATGACCAAAGGGCAATTTCAGGTATACTCTCCAGTCCAGCTGGTGAACCTGCGTATCCTGAGGCAATGTTACAACTGTCTCATGTACACAGATAACCCTCTCCTCCTACCACAAAACATTAACATTTGTGAGAGATGCAATTATATAGCTAAACTGGAGGCTAAGCTCTCTCCACCCAAGACTGGAACAGGCAGTCATGAGGAAAAGGTTAACACTTGCACCACACCTCCAGCCTCACATAGACATACTAAATCAGCACTGGCAAAAAATACACATAAATACACAAAATCATACTCGGAGGCTCTAAATAAAAACCTGCAAAAGCATCACAGACCTCCAAAGCAGACACCCAAAAAACCTGCACCTCCCATCACAAACCAGACAACACATAAAACACAAAATCAGTGTGCCACACAATCACAGCCCTTAAGGCGAAATAACATACCTAACACATTAGTAATAGGCGACTCTATACTGAGGCACACTGATGTCCCAGTCACTAGGCTAGACAAGAAGAAGGTTACTGTTAGCTGCCTGTCGGGAGCCAGAATCTGCCACATAACACAAGCACTCAGGTCACTCCAGAACAAGTACAACTATGACTCTGTCATTATTTGTGTTGGTGTGAATGACCTGAGACGTACCTCCCTGGACTACATGAAAAGAGACATGGAAGAGCTCTCTGATCATGTAGCCCAGGTGGGTATGACTCTGACCATGAGTAGCATCCTGCCCTCACCAAGAATGATACCGCAGTATAAAGAAAAAATAATCAATTTCAACAATTGGCTAAGCTTCTGGTGTCATTCAAAGGGGATCCAGTGTCTGTCAGCCTGGGACGACATGCTCGACAAGCCTCGTTGCTTTGCAAGAGACGGCTTGCACCTGTCACCCCTAGGCTTTCGAATACTGGCCAAGGCTCTTGCTGCCCCCATAGTGTCTTTTTTAGGCAAGGCTCAAAAGTCAAACCCACCTCCGTAAACAGCACAAATAAAAAAATGAGGGTTATGCTACTCAACGCCAGGAGTTTAAATCTCAAAATGCATGTGCTCAAAGCACTCCTCAGTATGGAGAATGTCGACATCTGTGCAGTAACTGAAACCTGGTTTAAGGCTCCACAGAGCACCCCAGCACTACCAGGCTACAACTCATACCACACATTTCTGTCACAGAACATGGACCAAAACACAAAAGGAGGGGGTGTATCCATATTCATCAAGGATACCTACACCTCCAGGTTAGTGGCGCAGCATGATACCTCCGAGATCATCCATGTGCAACTAACATCAGGCAAATCTGCAATGCAAATTGTGGCCCGCTACAGATCACCCTCCATGATGCAGGACCACCACTCCACCTTTCTGGAGACACTGGAGAACATGAAGGTCCTACCGAACACCCTGATATTGGGCGATTACAATTACCCTACCATTAGCTGGGAAAACTTCTCAAGTACAAACTCCCAGGTCCAGTGCTTCCTGGAATTTATCAATTCAAATGTCCTGGATCAGCTGGTAAACTCCCCTATGAGAGGTGAAAACATATTGGACCTGGTCATCACCAACATGGGCGACAGGTGTTCCACACCAGAGGTCAACCCATCACTGGTTAGATCAGACCATAAACTAATCACTCTGGATGTCCACACCACACCACCGCCTCCAGCCAAGGAAACCACAGTGAAAAACTTTTCTATAGCAAACTTCACCTTACTTAAGACAGAGGTGGTAAGTTTCACAGCCCTCACGCTAAAGGATAACAGTGTCCAAGATGCAGAAACCTTTACAAATGCACTCTATGAGCACCTACAAGGATGCATGGATCATGCTATCCCTAGCAAAACCAAGAGTCACTCCCCTAAGAGAAGGAAACTAGTCTGGTGGACTCCTGTCATAAACAGGCTATACAATAGAAGGAGGAAACTACTTCAGAAAAAAAGCAAATCCCAAGAAGGAAAGACATCCCAGATCAGTATCAGTAAGAAACTAAGGTCCCTCATAAAATCCTCCAAGGCTAACTTTGAAAGAAAAATAGCCAAGGATTCGAAAGATAACCACAAAGCCTTTTTTAGCTTTGTCAAGAATCTAAATGGCAACTCGCAGATATGCTCTGAGCTAGTCAAAATAGCACAAAATATACTGAATCCACTGATATTGCCAACATCCTGGAAGATAGATTCAGTGCAAACTTCTCCCCCCCTCTCACCACCAAAAGGGCCCACAACAATACTGGAAAAGTGTAGTGTCCCGGAAATCAGACGCACAGGTGAAAACAGCCCTTTCAAAAGCCAAATGCACAGTGTCAATGGGGCCAGATGGTGTCCCAGGCTGCGCCTTCACAAATGACAGAATGAACTAACCCCCCACCTAAACACACTGTTCAACCTCAGCCTCTCCACAGGCTATGTGCCCATAAAATGGTGCACAGCAACGGTTATTCTGCTCCACAAAGGAGGGGCCACAACTGACCCTGGTAACTATCGTCCCATAAGCCTGACTAGCCTGGTCTGCAAGGCTATGGAGCGCATCATCATGGAACTCATTAACAAAGACATTGGGAACCTCCAAAAACTTGACCCGACACAGTTTGGCTTTGTTAAGGGCAGATCATGCCTACTAAACCTGGTTGACTTCTTCGAAACAGTCACCAAGGCCATAGATGAGGGGAAGGTAGTTCACACAGCCTACCTTGACCTTGCCAAGGCTTTTGACACCATTCCCCACTTGGGAATTATAGAAAAACTCACCAGCCTGAACATAAACCCCTATGTTACCAGATGGGTTACCAACTGGCTTACAGACAGAACTCATACGGTAAGAATAGCAGGCTCCAGGTCTGACTCTAAACCAGTCACAAGTGGTGTCCTACAAGACTCGGTCCTGGGACCCCTACTGTACGGCATAAACTTCTCAGAAGTACAGGCAAACACAGGGGGACTATGGCTAACCAAGTTCGCTGATGACTGCAAACTGGGAGCCATAATTGACTCTCTGGCCTACACGGACATTCTCCAAAAGGGCCTTACTGAGACGGACACCTGGTGTCAAAGTCATGGTCTCAAGCTAAATGCCAAAAAATGCATAGTCATCCCATTTGGGAAAAACAAAACACCCATGAATTACCACATAGGTGGCTGCCCTCTTAATACAGAAGAGGTAATGAGAGATCTGGGGACCCAGGTAGATAGTAATCTCTCCTTTGACAATCATATTGCCAAAGTAGTTAGGAAATCCTTCTATGTAGCCCATCTAATTACTAAAGGGTTCACATCTAGAAATAAAGAGGTTATAGTGCCCCTCTACTCGTCACTCATCAGACCCATCATAGAGTACAATGCCCCATTTGGGATGTAACTCACAAGACACTTCCCACAGCTGGAAAGACCACAAAAGTACCTCACCAAGAGGATTACTGGTCTGAAACATATGTCCTATGCAGCCCGACTGGAAAAACTCCAGCTGTACTCAGTGGCATATTGCTTACTCAGAGGTGATCTCTGCCTGACTTACAAAGCCATGTCCAACTCAGAATTGATGGACATGCTCCACCTAAGGAAATACAAGTCACTGCGAGCCACTCACTCTAGTGAGCTAAACCTCGCCACAATATGCTGGAGCCTGGAGGGATAGATTCCTGTCACAGAGACTCCCCATGCTTTGGAACAACATTCCTAACTACATTAGGCAGAGCCCCTCACTAACACTCTTCAAGAGAAACCTTGATGAGTGGATGTGTAACAGAAAATACACCCCTGGGATCACTTCATTGGCTCTTATTGATAAGGGCTCAGTTAATTAATCAATGGGGTGGCAAAAGCTGACACACTCTGGCTAGGCTTATAAATGCCCTCGGGCAGATAGCCTAGTACCTACCTATGAATCTATGAACCTATGTCCATAGCTCTAAACTTCTTTGATCAAAAATTCTGGACAAAGCTAAAAATAATGGGGGGGGGGTACAAGGACCTATAATTGAGAAGAATTTGTAAATATTACTCAAATGTACTTTAATAACAGGTCTTGCATCAAGCACACATTTCCTGAACAATAAGAAGTATGAAACCTCTAATGTCTGCCATTACTGAGTAACTGTAATCCTATGTTATTTATCATAAAATCAAAAAAAAAATATGATGGACAGGGCAAAAATATGAGACAATCAGGGGGCACTCTACAAAATCAGGTATAGGTGGAAGGTTTGCACAGGTCTCAGCTGTATTAAAAAGACAGTGTTTCAGCAAAAGGTCAGTGTTTACATGAATGCTATAATATATTACAATGCTATTTTTTACACAGGTGTAAAGCTGTATAGCTTTAGATGTTTTATTAGCAGTTAATACTTTCTCCATCAAATAATGCATAACATCACTTTTAGCAGTCATAATTTTTTCTCAGTATGCTTGCAACTTCAGTGACTGCTGTGTTCTTCATATAAGTTAATGTGTTAGCAATGCTGAATATAACAGAACTGTTAAATAAACCTATTTTGTTTTGTCTGATGATCCACGCAGTATATTGGGTTACTGGCCAAGTGCCCCCTTGGAGCTATGTGCCCCAGGCAGCCACCTTAATCACCCCTATTATAAGCCAATATACATACATGATAATAGACAGTTTGGAAAATTTTAACTCACCTATTGCATGCTTTGTGGAAAGATGCTGGAGTACCCAGAGAAAACCCATTTGGATGCAGGAAGTACATGCAGACTCTGTACATACAGTACTTTTGTTAAAAATTAAAGAGGAATCAGGTGCCAGTGCTACTCACTATGCCACCAGTCAAACTTTTCTTTCTGGTAGCTTTAATCTGAATTCCTTCCAAAAGCCTCTTAACTTTGCCTTGCATGGCCTCCAGAACTGCATATAGCACTGAAGATATAGTCTGAACCAGGTTTTGTAGAGTAGAAAAAGTATCCGTTTGCTTCTGGAATCTATCCTTCTGAAGTTATAGCCCATGATTCTGTTTGCTGTTGACATTGTCATCTTACTCTGCTTGTGGTTATTCAGTCCAGTTGAAGTCAATATCCTCAGATTCTCTTCCTGTTTTTTTGCATCTGTTTCACTCACATACCACGATTGTTGTAGCTTAAGGACAGTACTATGGATTTGTTTGACATAAACCTCAAATGCCACCTTTCTGCTTACTTCTTTAGGCTTCTCAAATCCTTTGTTACATTTTTCCAACTATTGATCACTACTGTACCTAATTTTGTGTCATAAGCAAAGAGTTTTTTTACTGTTCTCTAGTCCCTTAGATATGTTTGAAATAGTGAGTAGTACATCCAGGATAGACCCCTCTGGTACTACATAAGTCACTTCAGTAATTTCTGACATTGTCCCTCTCACCATAACCCTCTGTTTCCTTTAGTCATGCAGCTATCCAGTTTCTCGGTTTTGGTCCTACATCTCAACCCTTCTAGTTTTCCAATCAGCTTCCTGATGGGACAAAGTCAAAGGTGGTCCACATCTGTTAACACTCCTTTGTCATGTTCACCTGGATTAGGTTTGACTGTCATCTCCTTCTGATCATGAACCCATAGTGACTGATCTGAAAATTGCTATCCTTTAGAAATGCTACCAGCCTTGTCCTTGGTATTTTCTCCATGACCTCCTCTGCCACAGTTGTTAAGCTAACATTGTTTCACTGCTTCAGTTTCCACATATCTACACATCAACATCAACTATACCCTTTTTTCTTATTGACCACTCATTTTCCTTGTCACTCCTAGCAAGCAGATCCGCACATGCTCTGTTTCCCCATACACCTTTCTCATAGCTCCAATACGTTCTGACATAACTGCTTAATATTGCTGCATCTACACTACATGTGTAAGTCATCTGCCTCTATTTTTTTTCCTCTGCATCTCCAGAAGTAACTAACTGCCTTCATTATATTTTCCAAAATTTATTGAGTTTTATATCATCTATGAAGCAAAATGACCTGCTGATTGAAGATTCCAGCCATAATCTTTATTCTTCTCATAGTCTTTAGTCATCTACATATGTATGAAACATCCTCCACATCTGGTCATTGCCCCATGCTTAATTCTCCTTCTTCTAGACTTTTCTTAACCTCTTGAGTTTTATTTTCTCCTCCTCATTTTACTCCAAACTCCAGACAGCCCTTCTGCCAGACCTTAATCTGACAACCTCCACCTGTCTTCCTCACACTCTTTGTATCTTTCTGTACTGTCTGTCTTTCACTCATTGCATTTCATTCTCCTCTGCAAGATTTCTTTAATTCTTTCATTCTCATTCAGTATCCAATTACCTTCTTATCATATGCTACTCATTCACTTCTGTAAAGTTTATTTTCCTATACTCTTTCTCTCTATATAAATCCTTTACTTTTACTTTCCCTTTTTTATCCCACTACCTTATGACCACTCCCATTTACTGTATACTCTAGATCGTCCTCTCACAAAGATGTCTTAGTATTCCCCATCTTTCTATCTCCTCCATGGAGTTTTTCCTTACTAGACATTTAAACAGGCTCAAACCCCCTTTTCTCACCATCTTTCCCATTTCTTTCAAAATAAGCCTCTGTTCTCTTACCCCCTTAATCTTCTACGGCTAGTTTACATCTACCACATACTTCCTCATATCAGGCATTACCTTTCCTCCTGACAGCATACTAAAAGCAAACCTTCTCCTTCTAATTATTATTCATTTTCCATCCACATAAAACACTCACACTATTTTTGCCACTTTTCATCTGCAAGATTTACAAATTTGTGTAACCAAGTTCAGTACATGTGGGAGTGCCACCATCCCTATCACTACTATTCTAACCAATATTTGTTTGATTTTCTCACTACATTTGTCCAAAACTTTTTCCTATTCTATTAATCATCTAATGTAGCAATATAGTGGAACTAATACCAAGTTATTTCCGTGTCTATAGTTACGCTATCTAGTCAGGACACCCAACAGCCTTACCCCCCGTCCCATTAACAAGCTAGTCTTGTAAAAGAAACCTGGGAAACTTTCCTCCCAAATATCCTGTACATGCTATCCCCTCTTCCTACCTCCTTCTGTAATCCACTTTTTGCCTACTAGAAGGCACCATAATCTTAGTTACTATACAGTATCATAATATTCCTCTCCCTACTGTTTGAAGCCTATTCTACCTCTTCTTGCTTTCTGTAGGATTTCCCATCTTATGGCCCTAATCTTTCAAACTACTATTCATACCTTAGAACACAAATTTACCCCCCTCTTACACCCCCTCTACTCACACTTACTTACCTTTGTAAATAACTTACTTCAGATTGTTTTCTGACAGTCTTCCTTCAATTGTGTCAACCCGCTCCATTCGCCCTACATGCTCACTCCACTCCCCTACACAGCCCCCAAATTCCACCCGCCCCCACTGATCCCAAACTTATACTGCCTTAACCACACCCCCACCTTAATCTCCAATCATACTTCAACCCTCCCCCTCCATCACAACCTATCACACCCCACATTTTTCTTTACATAAAACACAATTGACAACTACCTCAACCTAACTCCCTTACTAGGTCTTACTCTACCCATTTCCCCATCTTTTGCCTTACCTTCCACAATGCATACCTCACTCATATCAACATATTCAAAACATCTCCTCTTATTCTCACTTTTTCCTCTCCTTATTATACCATACTTTCCAACCTGTTATGAACACCTGAACCTTATTAAATCTCACACTCTTTCTAAGCATACAAAAATATATTCCCAGTCTAAGCCCCAACACTTTGTTAACATAACATCTACTCCCAGCTACCTACTACCAAAATTTCATAGGAAGGTCCATATAACTTACTTCTTTCAAAAAGACAGAAAATCACTATACATATTCCATAAACCCTCAAATCTAATTAAAAGATTACTACTCTCCCTTCTAGATGGTGACATTCACCCCAACCCAGGCCCAAATAACACTGCAGCTATTGACCCTCTTTTTAGCTCACACATCCTCACCAAACCACCTAACTCTCTCACTTTAGCTCATCTTAACATCCGTAGTATTAACAATAAAATTGCCCAACTCCGCACTCTGTTAGACACACACTCATTTGACATCCTTTGTCTATCAGAAACTTGGCTAAAACCTACAACCTATGACAGTGAGATTATCCCCCCAGTTATAATGTCTTGAGACTTGACGGTAAAGCTAAAAAGGGTGGTGGGATACCCATCCTCTACAAAACAGGGATGCAAATTACAGCTTTACAGGACAAACTTCCCATTGTAAGCAAAGCAGAAATACTAGTCTCCAAACACCTGCTTAATACACAAAGCCATCTACATCATTTGTACCTACCTTCCCCCAGGTAATAATGTGAATACCCTTGAGGAAATCCTTAGCTGGCTCACCATTAATTTCCCTCAAGAAACCATAGTCCTTGGAGACATGAATATTCACTGGAAGACATGTTCCTCAGAACACCCTTCTACCCACCTAAACCTTCATGGTTTTACCCAAACCATTCACTCTCCCACCAGACCTAATAAACCTTCCAACAAAGAAAGCATACTAGATTGGATTCTGGTAAATAATCACCACCAAACATATAAAGTAGGAACCCTTCCTGATGATGTAAGCGAACATGCACTAACTTACTTAATCAGACACAAAACTGATACCTCCAACCTAACAACTTACAGAATAGTTAGAACAAATAAAAACTTTAAATGTCAGGATAAGGTAACAGCCACCTCTGCGATTAACGCTCCTTAGCCAAGCAGCAATAAAATAATCAAAAGGACACAAATGGCACAGAGCGAAGCAGAAAGTAAGTCCCAGAGAGTATGATGGTATCCAACATCCAATAAACCAGTGAACCACTAGTTCAGTCAAAAAATATAAACGTGCAGACAGGAATATAAACGCTGAAGTTATAGATGAAAGAAAATTTTATTAGACAAGCGCTTTCGCTATAAATAGCTTCTTCAGGTCTGTTCAATAGTAATACATTTGGCTTAACTGCCATATATATAGGTCTGGCGTTCAATTAAGAACTCATCTCATTACATATTTAAAAGGGAAACATTTTGTATTTAAAAACATATCAGAATATATGCAATAACAATGTAACAACTGTGTGTATAAAAAGACAAATATGTATATATAAAAAATATAAAAAATATGCATATATATACATAAATACAATTAATTTCATGGTGATCTTATAGTTCCTGCATGAATGTCAAAATATACAAATATAAATAGTATGCAAGTGGAACATATATATATATTCTATGTAAAAGGTCCCATTTTACTCAAGTCTCAGAATAATGAGTAACAAATCATCTAATGCAGTCCTATAATACCTCTGTAGATAAACATATAAATAAACAAATAAATATATATATTATATAATGATATGTAAACAAAATTAAATTAATTTAATTGATCTATATTGTTCAGAAAATATTTTAATATAAATATTTTTTAAAAACTAATAAAAGCTTTGTGCATAATATCAAAACTATGCACATGTAGATTGTAAATCTAAAAACATATAACTCATGTGGAGCATATATAAAAATATATATATGTATACACATATTCTTATATAATTGATGTAAATATAAGTATGTATATGTATATATGCCCAGTATTAGATATCTTACTTAATTGAACATCTTACTTAATTTTCCTTCGCTTTCTTAACTTAGGTTTAATAGATACTCTCTCGTTCAGACCTGCCCCATTGTCTGCCCTTAGGCGTATAATCCAGTCACTTTCCCTATCTTCAGTATGGTTTCTAATATCTCCCCCTCTCACATTGGTAGGTATAACTTCCAATACTCTAAAGAGAAAGTTATGTGATGGATCATTATCCTCTACATGTTTAGCTAGAGCATTGTTGGGGGACCCTTTCCTAATATTATAAATATGTTCTCTAATACGATCTCTGAATTTGCGATTAGTTTTGCCTACATAAAAACAAGTACATACTTGGCATACCGCGAGATACACTATATTACAGGTCATGCAGTTAGCTATAGTGGTGGTCCTAAAAATTTTTCCTGTGTCAGGATGTATAAAAGTTGGATTGGTATCTATATATACACAAAAATTGCACTTGCCACAGGGCTTAGTATTACCTGGATCTGTATTAGTGTTATTCCCATTAGTATAGCATAACATCCTCTTAAGATTCTTTCTGTTCCTGTACTGAAACTTCGGAGTGTCACCAACAATGTTCTTAATGTCGTCATTTAATTGAAAGACAGTCCAAAATTTACCAATGATATCCCTAACTCTATGACAGTCAGATGTAAAAGAAGTAGTGAATTTCACAACAGATGTATTGTACAAATTACTAGTCTGTTTGCCTATATCCTCATGTGGTCCAAAATATGGTGTTGCAATGGTACATCTTAAATTAGGGAGGTCTTGCAAACTGTTATCCACTTCATGTATGTCATAACCTCTCTCTAATAGCCTATCCCTGAGACTATCGAGTTCAGTACCAAAGCCTTCGTTAGTAGGGTTAAGCCTAGAGGCCCTTGTTGCCTGTCCTCTTATGATGTTTTTGAACACAAAGGAACTTTTGAACTCCTCTACACTTTGCAGTAAAATCAAACAATGGCACAATTATATCACATGATCCAACAACCAGACTCCTTGGAGTTAAGATAGACAATAACCTATTGATACTCAAATTAACAACACTATAAAACTAGTCAACAAAAAAACGGGCTCCCTCTACAGAATTAAACCCTTCCTTACTCCTCTTGCCAGAACTACCATTGCCCATACCCATCTTATCTCCACTCTCTTCTATGCCCCCTATTTACACTAATCTGTCCAAAAGTAACTACAGCAAACTTGCAGTTGCATACAATAATATTGCCAGATTTGCCTCTGGCTCTACATTTAGAACCCACCACTGCTTAAACCTAAAACACTTAGGATGGCTTGAACTGCAGAATTTGAATTTCTTTCATCAACTTACAATAGCTCACAAAATCCTGTACAAACCCTCTAAAACTCCCATACTCACAACCCTTATTACCCCTTACAATAATCTTAAAATCTTATGCTCTTCAAATAAACTACTCATATCATCCACTAAATCCAACAATATGGCAGGTAATTCCTTGTTCTCTAACACAGTTGGAAAAACCTGGCACTCTTCCTGAAAACCTTACTGCAATTTCCTCACTTCCAAATTTTAAATCTCAACTCAAACTTCACGTCAAAACTCAATGGCTCTGCCCCTGCATTAACCCTGATTAACATTGTATGTATGTCTACCTACTTTACTATTCGTTTCTCCAAACTTAACTTTTGTTCCCATACTATCACTTCTCTCCTAACAGCCTAACACTTTTATAAATATCTAAAGATCTTTTATCCTTGAGGAAAATCTCTCCTATTATAAATAACCTTTCTACATATGTTTTCTTTTGGTATTGTATTTAAATTCCTGATACCATGTATGTAACTAATTTTTTTTTTCACTAGTTTCTTTAAATTGTACCACTGCAATTACTGTTTTTTGATGTGGAGCTTTTCTCCCTGGGCCACTGCTGAAAATGGACATATATCCAATTGGACTAGCCCGGTCAACAAATGTAAAAAAAAAAAAAAAAAAATTTGCATTACTTTAATTTTTCTCCCTCAGAGTTGGGAAAACCCCCAGTCCTGGGTATTCAGCCCCATCCAGCAAAACCAGCAGTTCCTATCTAGCTATGCCCCTTCCATCAGTACTATCACCACATTTCTAAGGATAATATACCAACCCTGAATTTCTTCCCAACTTCCTTGCACTTCCAGAACCCATTGGAACTGTTTTCCTATATCCTTAGCTAGCTTCATACAGCCATCCATAGAAAAATAACAACAAATTCCCCTACACTCCATCTGTCTCCAAATACTTACTTCATCCTCAGTGCCAATACTTCCATTATGATGATGGACAGCAAGAGTGACAGGTAACACCCTTATATAAAGTCCTCCCCCAGTCTTAGCTACCCTGATATTCTTCTGTTCATTATATAATGTATAAATGCCTGTTTAAATGCTCTTCTCATACCCTATTTCCAATAACACCTTAAAAAAAGAATCCCATTTCACTGTATCAAATGATTTTGCATACTCAATGATGCTATACTTCCACTCCATATATGCTTGTTGTCTCCCAGCCTATTCCATAAAATGTATTTATTTTTTTATTTGCAAACAGATTTGAGCAAAAGTACTATCCAAGGCTTCATGTCAGCATGAACATTAGCTGCTTGCTACTGCTGCTTCATCTCATTTATGTTTAATATCTGTTCTTTCTCAGTCATTTTACATAGTGGACCTTTGATAACCAGTTCCCCAGAACCTGGAAGAATAGTCCATATATTGTCAGCAAGAATATGTGAAAGACAGGAAAGAAGGAGCCTGCAGCTTCATGAGTACTTCTCATTGGAATTGTTGCTGTGCTATCTCCCAGAATCCTCCAGATCTCAAAGTACAGCTAATTAAATGGGCATGTAATGGTTGTAACAAAGGAAGTCACCCTCCCCCCTTTGTGGTAATGCTCCTCACTTGTACTGCTCACCTTCTCAGACTACTGATGTACTGTCATTATTCATGGTCTTCAGTAGGACTTGGGAATCACAGGTGGACCCCTGTATACTCCTTCCAATTTCCCCAACTGATGCAACCAGGCAAATATCTCTTCAGTGTTCTCCCATCTTTGTTGGCTTCTACAGTGCCTGGGTAATTTAGGATCAAATGAACCATAGTCAGGGCTTTATCCTCGTATACCAAGGAAATGACCAATTCCATAAAATTTAGAATCTTCTTGCAGTGTTCCACTGATGATCTACCAGTCACAAATTCACTTGAACTCATTCTACTAGACTTGGAATTATGCTTTCTAATCTTGCAGCAAGGACTCTAGCAACTATATAGGCCCATAATTCAAAACATCTTCTTTATCTCTCTTCACTTTGGATGGTGCAGTTACTACTGATTCCCTCAGTGTACCAAGTAGCACCCCTAAGTAGCTCCTAATATGCTCCACAAGTTTCCTCTCCACTTCTACTCCTACTACTTTATGGGTTCATACATTTGTGGCAAGCTGAGGGCCTCAAAAGGCTTGATTCCATAGTTTACAACTGCCTATACATTTGTTTAGGTACATTTGAAATATGTGAAGAGACTAGCACTGTTTCTTGGTGAGAAATAAGTTTATTTCCAACGTAAGGAAGACAGTGATTTAGAAAGTTACAGATTTTTTTCTATTGTTTATGAAGATCCTAACACTGATTGCATATAAGATCATGTTAACCTTCCCAATGATTCATTCCAAACTGAGCATCTCTGTAAGGAAAGGGTTTTCCATGGCCTGGAAAATAAAGCACATAGTCAATCTATGCCCCTTGGGATAGCACTGAAAAGGGGGATAGCTGTTTCAGTCTGTGCGAGTAGCATAGATTGATAAACTTTTCTGTCACATTAATGAGAATTTAATTTCAAGGTTTTGAGGCAAAAATAATGGGGTGCCATGAATTCCCGAGTAGCTCCTTGAAATCACGATTTTTTCTCTGTATCACACACATCCTAGGTGCCCTTTAATCTACCATTTTTTATTGCATTTTACCAGTAGTAATAATGAAAGTCTTCAAAGAACATCAAAATATATGCCACATTTAATACTGAACTTAAAATCAAATGTAGGAAAACAAACACAAGGCAATCTGCACCCCCTCCAAGCAATGCAGTGCTGTTTATAATTTCTGCAGGGTGTGTCTGCCTTTTACACCAGCTAGTACTGAGGGTTCAGAGCAAACAACTCCAAACATCGGCAATTATTTGAACGTTGGACTATACATACACCAACTGCTGTTTCTGCAGTGCAGATGGCAGTTTCATAGCACTTTGTGTGACATAATAACACGAAGGAACTTTCAGACTCCCATATTACTTCATTAAACTTTACATAAAATCAAGATAATGAAGCAAAGCTGGAAACCCCAAACAAACTCGGTATTTACCATTATAAAATATATACGTGTAGAGCGTGAGTGAGTGCCTTCCGTGGAAGATTGGGTGCCGGGCTGGCAACTCGACACCGTAAAAACTCTATTGCCAATCATTAGTGGACAGGTGATCCGCTGTGGCGACCCCTAACCAGGAAAAGCCGAAAGAAGAAGAAGAAGAAGAAGAGCTACAGCGCAAAGGATAAGAGATGCAAGATTGAAGCAAATTAGTACGCACCCAGTATCACACTGCTCTAGGGAAATGTCAGCTGGCATGATTATGAACGATGAGGTGCCTGTTTTATTGTATTTGTTCCGCTTGTAACGTTGACCTTTGGATCTGACATAACTGTAAAAGGTCCACCTACTAGTGTCTACCAACCGGGTTGACAAAATTTACATAAAAGTTGAATCTTACTAAACAGCACATTGTAATGTTAACATCCTGAATTATTAACAAAGGTTGACATCAACCACTTACACTATATTCGCTTTGCGTTAATATATTTATACCGTATTACAATGGTTGTTCACATTCCTAACCAATTAGAAGACAGCTACCAGGCAGTATAACCTACCTGGCTCAGTAAAACAGGCCTTCCATTTGGCATCTGGGTAGAACAGACCCATAAAACCAGTCAGATAAGTTTGTTTTGTATCCAGGACCCAGGTAGACTAGAAGGTTGTCGGCCAATCAGAATAAAACACAGATGGGACTTTTTAATCACTACGGTAAGCAATATACTTTGTTTCTTTTTTAAATGATTATTACCCTTATTCTGATACTGATTTGTTTTACAGTACCGTTTAAAAAGAAATGGAACGTTTCGATAGTTGACTTGGGCTTGGCTGTGCTGGTGAAATGTATTTAAGTATACCTAAGGTACAACTACCATTGCTTCTTACACGTTGTGCAAAGTTTCTTACTGAAAGTGAATGAAACGTATTTGAACCCTGTGTATCCCAATTCTTCTTATGAAAGACTGCGTGAAGGGCATTTGGTTTGTGTTTTGTTTGTGGTAACGTCTGTGGCACATGGTACTGGTGCGTATTACGTCCCACGGTCCCGCCATTCTTCTGTTCATTATTAGACCAAAAATAAAAAGTGAAAAAAGTCAGAGTATCTGATCTGACTGGGGGGTGTAAACGTGCCTGAAATCATGTATTCCTTGCAAACTGTGCTGCTGTTTCTCTACAAGTTATTGAGTGGTACAGGGAAAGTGCAAGACGGAAGGGGTTTGAATGGGGGCGGACAGCCCATATCGTGTTTTGAAGGGAAGGCTGTCAGTTTAGCTTGTGGATGCTGTTCTAGAAGTGTGAAATTTATGTTTCCCACCCTGACAGTAGTCTAGAGGTTAGGTGAAAGTAATGGGACCAGACCACAGAAAAAAAGAAAGAGCAGCTTAGGTTTAAATGTGTATGTGCCCAATCAGCTGACCCTGAATTGCAGAAAGTCCATGAATTTGCCTCAAGTTTTTGAAATTTTCTAGTGAATCCTTGAGAATTACAGTCAGTTAATAATGGCTTACATTATTTGTATACTTCCTGTTGTTTATAGGTTCATAGGTTCATACTAGGCTATCTGCCCGAGGGCATTCATAAGCCTAGCCCATAGTTTTGTGGCTTACGCCACCCCTTTAGTTTGGAGAAACTATGCCCATTATTTTGCTGTGCCTCTGTCGAGCAGTGACACTGAAGTAACCCCTGGGGTGTATCTGCGATCTCCCATCCATTGGTCAAGATTCCTCTTGAACAAGGCCAGCGAGGTGCTCTGCCTCACATAAACCGGGATTTTGTTCCACAGCATAAGGAGTCTTTGGGTGATGAATCTATCCCTCCAGCACATCCTATTAATAACCGTGTCGAGGTTTAAGTCTCCCACCCTTGTGGCTCTGAGGGATCTAGATTTTTTGAGATGAAGCATGTTCATCAAATCTGGGTTTGACATGGCCTTGTATGTCAGGCACAGGTCACCTCTGAGCAAGCGGTAAGCAACTGAATATAACTGGAGTTCTTTCAGTCGGGCAGCATAAGACAGATTTTTGAGACCCTTTATCCTTTTGGTGAGGAACTTTTGTGGCCTCTCCAGCTGCTGCAAGTGTCGGGTCAGATACATTCCGAATGGGGCATTGTACTCGATCATTGGTCTGATGAGTGATGAGTATAGGGAGACTATGACCTCCCTTGATCTAGATGTGAATTCCTTCATGATAAGGTGGGCAATGTAGAAGGTCTTCCTAACTACTTCAGCAATATGAGTGTCGAATGAAAGGCTACTGTCAACCTGGGTTCCCAGGTCCCTGATAACTTCTTCTGTGATCAGGGGATTGCCACCTATATGGTAGCTAGGGGTAACCTTATTTTTCCCGAAGGGTATGACTATGCATTTCTTGGCATTTAACTTTAGGCCATGGCTCTGGCACCAGTTATCTGTTTCTGTGAGACCCTTCTGAAGGATATCTGTGTCGGATGTGTTTTCAACTACGGCACCCAGTTTGCAGTCATCTGCAAACTTTGTCAGCCATAACCCTCCTGTGTTTGCTTGTACTTCAGAAAAGTAGATGCCAAACAAGAGTGGGCCCAGGACTGAGCCCTGTGGGACACCACTTGTGACAGGCTTTGAGTCTGACATGGCGCCAGCAACTCTGACCCTGTGGGTTCTGTCACTCAGCCAGTTTGCAACCCATCTTGTAATGTGTGGGTTTACATTTAAGTTGATGAGTTTTTCAATGATACCCAAGTGGGGTATTGTATCAAAAGCCTTCGCCAGGTCTAGGTAGGCTGTATGGACTGCCTTTCCCTCGTCAATGGCCTTGGTGACTGTTTCGAAAAAGTCAACCAAGTTTAAGAGGCATGATCTGCCTTTGACAAAGCCAAACTGGGTTGGATCCAAAGTCTGCAAATTCCCTATGTCTTTATTTATGAGATCCATTATGATCCTCTCCATGGCTTTGCAGATAAGGCTTGTCAAGCTAATGGGACGGTAATTTCCAGGGTCGGTGGAGGCACCGCCTTTGTGGAGTGGGACCACAGTCGCTGTGCACCACTCCTGGGTGCGTATCCGGAGGTGAGACTAAGATTAAACAGCTGTCCTAACTGTGGGTTTAATTCCTCGTTGAGTTCATGGAGCACACAGCCGGGGACACCATCAGGTCCCATGGATGCTGTGTTCTTTGCCTTGGAGAGAGCAGTTCTCACCTGGGCGTTAGAGATGTTTGGGGGGGCTACAATCATTTGGTATAGATATCTCTCCTTTAGGCGGCGAGAAGTTTGCACTGAACCTGTCAGCCAGTATGTTGGCAATGTCTGTAGGATCAGTAATCTTCACATCATTTTGAACTAATTCTGAGCATATTTGGGAGTTTCCTCCTAGGTTTCTGACATAGCAAAAGAATGCCTTATGGTTGTCTTTAGAGTCCTTAGCTATTTTTTTCTCAAAATTAGCTTTGGATGATTTTATGAGAGCTCTTAGCTTTTACTTATAGTGATCAGCGGTGTCTTACCTTTTAAGGATTTTGCTCTATCTTGTAGTAGCTTTCTCCTTTTGTTGTAGAGTTTGTTTATGGCTGGGGTCCACCAGACTGGACGCTTGCCTTTGGTACAAAGAGTCTTTGTTTTGCTTGGGATTGCCTGATCCATGCAGCCCTGCAGGTGCTGGTAGAAGGCATTTGTAAGTGATTCAGCGGTTTGAGTAATGTTTACCGCCGGCTCAGGGGCCTTAAAGGAGACCACACTAGTCTTTAGAAGTGTGAAGTCGGCTTTTGAGAAGTTCTTTACTGTGGTCTTTTTCATTTCGGGTGGGGGCGGGATGAAGACCTCCAGCGAGATTAGTTTGTGATCTGATCTCACCAGTGAGGGGTATACTTCCGGTGTTGAACATTGTGCTCCCATGTTCATGATGATGAGATCAAGTATGTTTTCTCCTCTTGTGGGGATGGTGACTAGTTGTTCCATGGCATTTGAGTTTATGAATTCCAGGAACTTTTGGGCTAGAGTGTTTGGGCTTGAGTAGTGTTCCCAGTCTATATTAGGGTAGTTGAAGCCACCTAGTATGATGGTGTTCGGAGATACATTTATCCCCTCCAGTGTTTTCAGGAAGGCCATGTGAGGTTCCTGAGTTTGCGAGGGTGGCCTGTAACATGCTACAAATTGCAGAGCAGTCTTGCCTATGGTTAATTGCACCTGGATGGTTTCCGATGCATCGTGCGTTGCCACCAATCTTGAGGTGTGGGTGTCCTTGATGAATATGGATACCCCTCCTCCTTTCTTGGTATTGTCCGGGTTTTGGGGCCAGAACGCATGATATGAGGTAAATCCTGATAGTGCTGGGGTGCTCTCAGGAGCCTTGAACCAGGTTTCTGTCACAGCACAGACATCGATGTTCTCCATACTGAGAAGGGCCTCGAGTGCGTGCATCATGAGGTTGAGACTTCTGGCATTGAGCAGCATTACCCTTAGTTTTTTTTCTTTGTTGTGTTCTAGGGTGGTAGGTTTAGAATTTGAGCCTTGTCTAAAAAAGGCACTATGGGGGTGGCAAGAGCCTTTGCCAAAATCCGGAATCCCAGGGGTGACAAGTGCAAGCCGTCCCTTGAAGCAGCGTGGCTTGTCCAGCATGTCATCCCAGGCAGACAGACATTGGATCCCCTTTGAATGACACCAGAGTTTAAGCCAATTGTTAAAGCTGATCATCTTTTCTCTGTATTGTGGCATCATTCTTGGTGAAGGTAGGATACTGCTCAAGGTCAGGGTCATAACTGCTTGGGCTACATAATCAGAGAGCTCCTCTATGTCTCTTTTCATGTAGTCCAAGGAGGTACGTCTCAGGTCGTTAACACCAGCGTGGACAATGATTGAGTCGTACTTGTACCTGCTGTTGAGAGACCTGAGTGCATGCGTTATGTGGCGGATTCTAGCTCCCGACAGGCAGCTTACTGTGACCTTCTCCTTACTCAGTCTGGTGAGCGGGACATCAGTGTGTCTGACTATGGAGTCACCAATGACTAGTGTGTCTGGCATTGTGTTTGGCCTTAAGGGCTGTGACTGCTTGACACTCTGACTGTGTGGTCTATGTGTTGCAGGTGTTGTGTTCTGAGGTGGTAGTTGTTTGGGTGTCTGCTTTGGTGGCCTCTGCTGTTTTGGTAGATTTTTGATCAGAGCCTCAGAGTATGTCTTTGTGTGTTTATGTGTATGATTTGAGGTTGTGATGGTATTATGTGAGACTGGGTCTATAGTGTGTGTGGTTACCTTCTCCTCCTGTCTGGTCTTGCCAGTCCTATGTTGAGAGAGCTCAGCCTCCAGTTTGGCCGTATAGTTGCATCTCTCGCATGTATTTGTGTTTTGTGGGAGGAGGAGAGGGTTGTCTGTGTACATGAGGCAATTGTAACATTGCCTCAATATTCCCAGGTTCACCAGCTGAGCAGGAGAGGACATTAGCAACTGATCCCTCGACATGCTAGAAGGAATAGACAGAAAAACTTAAAAAAGGTTCTGGGGGATGTCGGTGACCGAGAAACGGGGTTTGCTTTTTTGGGGTAGTTTCTATAACAAGAGTGCTGTATCGAGGTGATAAGTACTGTAGGAGCAAGTGCTTGGCTATACAGATAGAGAATAGTCTACTTGGGAGTCAAGTAGAGATAATTTATAGTTATAGGATACACTAAATAGAACAGTAGTATACTTTGAGGAAGGTAGTTTTAAGGGAAAATTTGAAGAGTGGACTTTAGGTAGCCCTAATAGTTTAAATCTGATTAACCGGCACTGCCCTAGTATGCAACGGTAGCAGCTCCGCGCTAAATCGCGCTAACGCGCGTTTAGCGTGTTTTATAGCAGGGGGCTGAAAGGAGCTAGGAATTGGCCCAAAACGACCAATGGACTACTAGTTTCTGGCTGAAACTTCACCAAATCAGACAAAAAGGTTGCTCAGTGCTTCCCACTCCCACAGGTAAGCAAAGAAACTTCCCTCCTTCCAAATAAGGCAATGGATCAGTAACAGGAACTAAAAACAAAGCCCAGGGATCAGCAACTCTGAAACTGGACTACTCTAGTTCAGTAAGGCGGGAAAATAAGAGATTTTTTTTATAAAATGTATGTCTTTCCTCTAATTACTCCTCATGGTATCCCATAGATCGACTTGAGTGGGTGGGGTTGCATAATTGTGTATGCAAATTTTATGTTAATCAGTGCCCCAATTTTTGGCCAGTTGTACCTACTTTTCATGGGCCTTTGTCCAGATTTTTGATGTTTCCAAGTTGAGAGGTATGGTGAGAAATATTTATGATCTCTTAGGTAGAATTAGGTGTTTAGTTAGGAGACTGCAGACAGAGACATTATACTTTACATTTAGTAGGGCAAAGGAGATGTGCAGGGTGGATGACCTTCCTGGAGTGATTTGTAAATTCCTTAGCATCATGTAGGCTACACTGAAGATCCTTCTTATTACGATGGCAATCTGATGGTTGAAGAAAAGGCACTCGCCTACAATTGAGCTAAGGTTTTTTTTATAACAGAATTTGTCTTTACTGGTAATCCCTTTGAGCTGTAGGTGGCATGGTACACTTGTGTCTCAAGAGTAACAGTGCTATATTTATTGATAGTTAATGCCATATCATTATCTTTATATTAGTTGTAGGCTTTGCCAAGTTTGTCTGGATAAGTAATTAATTGTTGGTGGTTTTGGTTGAGGGCTTCAGTATGTCTAGGTATGTAGTCAACTGCAATGTTTGTGAGATAGAAAGTTGGCCTGTGCCTGTAGGAGTACAGAGTCCTATGGCACTTTATGTGCCAGATTAACTAGTGTGGAGAGTTTGCTGAACAGAGAAATCTTTCTGGAGCTGACCTGCAAGTAGGGAGTGAAAATCCCCAGAAAACGGACAACTGAGAAAGTTCTGTTGCAGAAAAGCAAGTTCAATAGCCTGAAGAACAGATGTCTTCACCATTAATTTGATAGTTCTGTTTTTGCACACCTTGTTTTCTGATCCTTGGGGTATTGTAGGAAATTAAGAAGGAAATGCCAAATAGTCACTTTTTTGACCCAGGCAAACTTGGTTCTTCTTCCTGTTGTCAATCTGGCAAGGACCGAGCCAAGAAATCTTCTTCAGTGAGTAGACCTCCTGACCCAGAAAAAGGATCTCTAATGGACCTCAAACTGGCTATCTAAGACTGACAACTTAATTGATCTTTCACTCAGCTTTTCCAAGCACCTGTTTTCAAAAGATATAAGGATGCTAGGTAAAGAAACATAAAGAAACCATAACTAGCAAAATGAAACAGTTTCCCCTTTGAACTGTATGCAGCAAATGGAACTTGGATGCAGCCAAAGTATAACTGGTTCTGAAACAGGCTTATCTTGTACATCTTTAAAGGTTAATGTTTCTGCAGTTTCAACCTGCCTACCTCTGAAGCATCCAATGTATTCTCAGCTACCAGTAAAATAATTTATTAAATGAGTGTTGCTACTTAGACCCTCTAGAAGAAGGGACATTATCCTACCATGGTTAATAGGTTCATAGGTATATACAAGGCTAATGACTATTGGGACATTTATAAGTCTAGCCATGTACCCCAAATGTAACCCATGTGCTGTTTTCCATTTGAGGTTGTTTTAAGGGGTGTATGTGAGTTATGGCATTATCTGCTGCATCTGCCTATCAGAGCTATAGATGTCAGACCAAGGAAGAATTTCCAATTTCCCACCCTCTGATCCAGGTTACACTTAAATAGAGTTAAGTTAGGGCTCTGCTTCACATAGATGGGAAGACTTTTCTAGAGAATGGAAATTTTCTAAGATACATACCTGCCCCTCCAACATGTCCTATATAAATTGCAAGCAAAGTTTAATTCATTGTATCTAGTAGTTCTGATGCTGTTCATTTTATGGATATGTAAAAGATCTGTCAGGGCAGGATCCAAGGATGCCTTGTTTGCCGGTCATAAATCTACTCTTAGCAGTGTGTAGGAAGCAGAGTATAGGATAGGGTTTGAGGCAAACTGCATAGGGCATTATATTTACACCCTGTATTCTTTTTGTGAGGAACATCTGTGGAGGTGCCAGTTGCTGCATGTGCTTGGTCAGGTACCTACGAAAGGGAGCATTATACTCAGTGATGAGTCTGAGGGCTGAGTATAGTAGCATGATGAGTTCTGTAGACCTAGATGCTATGCCTTTACTTATAAGTTAAGTTACATAGAATGAGACAAATGTTGATCAAAAGCCATGTTTCTATATATGTGAATCCCTAAATCCCTGACTACTGTGTCTATTTTTATCAGTGATTTATTGATGAGGTAGTTTCCTGGGGTGGTCAACTTCTGAAAAGGTGCTGTTATGCATTTTTTTGGTATTGAATTTTAAGCCATGGGTTTGGCACCAGCCATTTGACTGTATTATACCTTCCTGTAAGATGCCAGCATCTTGAGAGGTTTCTGTGATTGCTCTTGGCTTTCAGTCTTCTTCAGACTTGGAAGTCAGAAGCCCATGGCATTGGCCTTGGCTTCTAAAAAAACAGATGACAAATTCTCCAGTCCTAACCTCTTGAGTCCTATCTATGAGCATGCTAATTATTCGGTTGGTTACATAGGGGTTTATGCCTAATTCCATGAGTTTATTTACAATGCTTGAGTGGGGTATTGTATCAAATGCCTTGGCTAGGTCAAGATAAGTAGTATGTACCATTTTTCCCTCATCCATTGCCTTGGTGAGCTTCTCAAAGAAGTTCAACAGGTTCAGTAGGTCTGATCTGCCTTTGACGAAACCATTGTCTGAGGGCTTCCTATTTGACCTCAACTTTTATTTTAGAGACCTAACCCAGGCATTTTGAGCCAGTTGCTTCAGCCATCTACCCCCCTCTAGTGCTTATCTTGGAAGAAGATGTTTTGATGGCTGTGACATCTGCTATGAGAATCTCAGAGCTACAATCACTAGTGAGCAAGGAACCATTTTGATTGCTCCCTATGCACCAGCTCCTCATTTATGCCAAAAGTAGTGATTTAGGTTTCCTTGAATCAAGCCATTCACCTTCCAGTGTTTTTCCTTAAACCCCAGAACAAGGGGAAAGAACATGGCTTGCTTCGTATGTGTATACAAAAACTGAGATTTTGTTTGGACAAAACATAAGAAATCAGAAAACAACAACAGCTTTTATTCTTTGCTAAAGTAATAAGGAAAAGCCTTTAAACAAATAGACACCATCTAAATTGCTTGTCCACTGCATCTGTTATTATTGTTGTTCTGCCTTTGGAAAGCCAGGACCTGTAAAAACTCATTCAACTAGAATCACAGTGGCCACTACAGAATTTTGCAGAGGTGTTAATACTGCCTCCATTTGGAAAGAAGCTACCTGGTCCTCCATCCACACCTTCTAAAATATTATAACCCGGATGTTACATCCAGAACCAGGGCAGGGTTTGCTGGATGTTACATCCAGAACCAGGGCAGGGTTTGCTGCTGTATCTTGCAAATTATGCTTTCTTAGAAATTCCAGTCAGGACCAGCTGCCAACTGGTCCAGTGCTTTGGGATTCTAGATTGATGAAGAATGAAGCAGTGGATAGTACAATGAACACAGTATAGGTTCATAATTGAAGTTGTTTGAGTAGATTCACTGTTGCAGTTCATGTTTCCTCCCACCATCCCCTCTCTTATCCTTCTTGGTCATCCTTGTATGCTGTCTTTTTATGTATTTATCAGCATATTATTCTCCTGTGACCAAATAGTCAGTTTAGTCAAGTTATTTTGCAGATATATGCCCCATCTGTAACACATGCAGTCAGTTTACCCAATTTCAGGTCAGGCTGTCAAGGTACGATCTAAACAAGTAAGTGCCTAGGACAGAGCCCTGTAGGACACCCTAACTGTAACCAAGAATTTAACCTGTCCAATTGCTGTATGATGCTTGCCATGTCCGATTTTTAAGCCATTCAGCTATACATATTATCAAGAATAAATTAATATCTTGTTGTTGTAATTTATTTCTCAGTGTTTTGTGTGTGGCCCTATCAAATGCTGAAGTTAAATCTATTTAAATTACATCACAGAACAATTGTTCATTTGTAGCTGTTATATTGTTAGAACATCATATTACAGGTTGTAATAGATCTATTTTCAACATATGCAAGCTGATATTTGTTTCAAGCCCTAATCTTTCCGGTTCTGACAATAACTTATCCAATATTACCCTCTCGGTCATTTTTCAACAAATTGAAAGTAGACTTAAGGGTCTATATGACTTTGGGTTTGTCCTGCTCCCCCTTTCCCTTAACAACAGGTTTAATAAGTGCATGTTTCCAATCTTGAGGAATCGGGAGGTTATACAAGCTGAAGATAAAACAGTACAACCTTTTTGTCTTCAGAGGAAGAAAGAATAAAACTTTTCCATTCGGCCCTTCTGTAGTATTACTTGCGTAGATGCTAAAGAGTACTGGTCTCAAAACTGACCCTTGCAAGACTCTACCAGTATATCTTTCTCAATTAAGGTACCATTTAATATCACTTTCTGTAAACTACTATGTGCCCAGCTTTTTTATACAGGCTCTCAGCTTACCACATATTTGAAAGCTATGTACCTTCTGTACTAAAATATTCTGCAATATTTACATCCAGGTGACTACACCCATTGCTTCACTCTGGTTTGCTACTTTTTTTTACACACAACTTTATGTCACTTAACAGTTTCTATTTATCATCTACTGATATTCTGTTGGTCACGTAATTTATTAGTTTCCACTTTCATTTAATTTCTGAGCATCAGTATATTGTATTACATCCTTATGATATCTACAATAATGTAACAAAGAAGTCTAAAACAAATGATCTGGCTTCCTAACTTTTGATTAAAGCATTGTATTTTGATCTGCTTGTTATCATACAAGGAAAGCCAGACACCCATATTGGTGACTGTCCAATATCGAATAACAAAAACGCCAGCAGCCATAGAAAAACCTAATTACTATAAGTTGCACAGTCATGAAGCAAAGTTAGGAAGCCTGTTGAACTTCAATGAACAATCTGGGTAACCTTAATCTTGAGTGGCAATAATGTGCATTAAATAAATAAATAAAGAAATAAGTACAGAAATAAAGAAATATGCAATAAAAAATAATTAATTAATTAGTGACCATAACATCAAAACTGACTGCACTTCCAAAAAAAAAATACTCCTGGGTTATATTTGAACCCACAGTGTTACATATTACATTAAATGCTCACTCCCACTACACTAGCAAGCCACCAGCAGAGCTTCCCTGCAATGTTGTACTTCACTGTTACTGCTACTCATGCTGCACTGTGTGGTTTTATATACTTAGGGCTGTTTCTTACTTTTCTGTTTCTTGATGTCATACAGAGTCACCGATATAAACATTTGGTGTTCTCTGTACAATAACAAAAGAGATTGAAGTACTATGCTTTGATCTAAAGTTAGGTAGCCAAATAAACCATCTATTATTATTTCAATTATAGTAGACTTACAGCCTGTAGCAATAGTGCATTAAATCCAGGTGTTTAGAAACATAAAAATGATGCCTGAAAAGCAAGTGTTGGCACATACAGTCTGAACTGTACATACTCCATGAAATGGGTGCTATTGTATACTAACTATAGTTTAACCTAGTCATCTTCTCCTCTCCAATATAGTTCAGCTCAATCTACCACAATCTATGGGAGGCTGCTACATGAATCTATGGCATTCTCAGTGAAAAAAAAATACTTCTTATTAATTCTTCTAATAAATATTTTTTGTTTGTTCTCTCCACTGTAACTGTTGATGTGCAGCATACCACTGTAAAAACATGTATTTTGTAATTTGTGTGTATACTGATCATGTCTAAATAACTAAATGTATCTGTAATTTTTCTATGTGGAGCTTTTCTCCCCTGGCCTCTGCTGAAAAAGGGCCTTTTCGGCTCAGTCAGACACCCCCAGTTAACAAATGTAAAATAAATAAGTACAATAAATTCTTTGCATGTACTCAATCCTTGAGTTACCCTACTTCTATTTTTAATTCATGCCTCCTTGTTAAGTTTATTTTTCTTTAAATTATGTCCTTGTTTGATGTTTTTCCCCCTAAATATATTGCTATATTTAACCTGTTTCTTTCTGGGTATCTGAAAGCCTTTAACAAGTCTCTGTCCTCCTTTCTTTCCTTAAATGTGCAAATGTGAAAGTTTCATTAACTTTTGTTCGTAAGGTTTTTGGATCAGATATTGTATTAGCTTGATCCTCAGAATGACCTCAGTCTTGTTAATGTTCTTGCAAAGATGAGGCCTGCAGATTTGCCTGGAGATCCCCAGATAAATTTTTACAGAAGTTTCTAGAAGAGGATAATAGCATCCTGGTTTCTACTGCTCATTTTTCCGTGTATCTTGGAATCCCCTTAGCTTTTCTTATTGCCTTCATGGAGCTTTTTCGGGTCTATATTATAACATCGAATTCTACAAAGATCGAATGTTATAATATCGACACCGTAATGTCGAACTCTGAAAACAGCAAAGGTGCAGGACACCAAATTCTTTCCCAGGGAAAGAATTCGGTGGACCGTTGCTGTGGCTTCGCTGTTTTCAGCGTTCGATATGTTGGAACGTTATGGGTCGGGTTCAGGTAAGTGTGTGATTGTGTGTAGGTTAGGGGGCGGGTTAGGTGAGTTAGGGTTAGGGCACGGGTCAGGTAAGTGTGCGGTTGTGTGTAGGTTAGGGTTAGGGGGCGGGTTAGGTGAGTTAGGGTTAGGGCGCGGGTGAGGTGAGTGTGCGATAGTGACGGACCTTAGGGTTAGGGTTGGGTTAAGGTAAGTAGATAGCTAGTAGTGTATGTAAAGTTTAGTTTAGGTTTTGGTGTAGGATTTTAAGTGTATGTGTGTGGATTGCTGTTTTTTTGTGTGTGTTTGTGTTATGTCTATGTTTCTCAGAATAGCAAATTTTTTCCCTGGGAAAAAATTCGCTATTCTGACTGTTCGATGTTTTCGGATTTCGGTGTTTAGGGTTCGATATTATAACATTCGATCTTTGTAGAATTCTATGCTATAATATAGACCCAGCCTTTTCCCCTATTCACTTCTTCTACTACTAATTATCAATTGTTTATTTATTTATTTATTTATTTATTTATTTTTGTTGACCAGATTAGTCCCACTTGGCAAGACTTATTAGATTTTATATTTTAATTTTTATATTTCATTTTAATCAAAATCAAACAGAAACTCAAACTATTTACATAAGTGTAAAATCCCTAAAGATTTAGATCACATCAACAATCTAAACGTTTTTATAAACATTATTTAGCAAATCAAAACTGACTTTTATCTTTTTTCATTTTCCTGTAATAGAGAACATAGCTTTGTCTGATATTTTTATAACATTTTTACATCTTAGTTTTCGTACATTCATTTTTTCCAGTATACTTCAATTATTACCCCTTGAAAATCTTGAAAGGAAGGAGATGTACTACAATACCCTAAAGGATATCTAAATAGCCAGCCAAAACGTATCTCATTTCAAATAGTCAAAAATACACATTGCCAATCAGCTTTTGTGGTTTTCTTAAATCTCCAATGGCTTGTTTCATTAATTTTATGTATCTTGATACTGATATTGATTTTGTGTAGAGTTATGAATACTATATGCAAATATTTAAAAGTAAATATTTTCTAGAACATACTAGAGGCTGTTTTACTAATGCATCTAAGGATTAATGATTTATTACTTGTATCATTTGCTTCATGACTCATTTGGATGTAATTTCAAGATGGCTTCTCCTGCTGTGCAGAATGACAGTCTGGAATTTGCTTTGCAGTTTTCCTGTAAAGATTGCTACTTTTTCTTCTGGTGGGTTACCAGATGTGCTGATGCTGAATATGATGGCCATTGTAGAGGAAGGTAAGTTTCACACTTTATCATGGGATCCAGCTTCATTTAAATTATCAATGAACTTATGTGTTCCACAGGGGTACACAGCAACTGAAATTGGTTTCATATTTTTCTTCCTCAAAAATTAACAAACTTTAAGATAGGGAGCTATGTAGCTGGCTTTTCTGACCATGTGGGGTGAATGCAGCATGGAAACACTGTGATTAATCCCACACCATTTAATCAACACATGATTAATCTCAGCCAAAACATAATTATACTGAAGTAATGTTTAAAATTATATGGGATTCTCATTTGAATGTCATGGAAAGATGAATTTTATATCAGAACAAGAAGAAATACAGTTTAGAGATGTTGCATCCTCTGGTATTTTAGTTTCTTTATGGTTTGGGTTTTGATAAAAATACAGAAAAACAAATCAGGTGAAATAGTACCATTAAAGAAATATATATTAGATAAATGAGAAAAAGGCAAGAGATGGAAAAGTATATAGTTCTGGGGGAGACGGGTGAAGTGGAAAGCATACCTCTCAACCATAAGAAATAATAATAATAATAATAATACAGAAGCTGGAGTTTGGAGTTAAGTTAAACAGAAAAATATGAAAAAGCTGATACATCTTTAGAACATGCATAGAGTGATTTAATTGATAATAATAGGAAAACAATGTATAAAAGTTGAGAAGAATTATTTTAAAAAGTATATTAAATGACTTGAAGGTTGATATAAAAAGTACCTGTAAAATGAAACATGAAGCATACATTATTTTTAAAGAGATTGTGACTACAGAGATTACCCAAAATGAAGATAAAACAATACATTTTTTGTGCAGCATATAAGAACAAAGCATTATGGAATTAGTTTAAAACATATGGATATGTATGATGATGAAATTAATGGAATATTTTATGCTATGGAGATTATGAAAGAACACATATGGACTACTAAATAACAACTTCATCATCATCTTTTTTTTCTATGTAGCATGGATATTTTGTTAGAATAGATGTGGATTACTTTTATATAGTAAAGACTAAGTTTATAGAAAATAGTGTATCATTTAAAGCAATATATTTAATAGTATAAAGTTAACTGACTGAAAGGAGATGTGAAGAAATTGGGAGATGTGAAAAAATTGTTTTAAAGAATGTTTGTTTTCTTATATGTTTAATGGTCATATAAGTGCCAAGGGATCTTTTACATCCACCTGAGCTACCACCAACTCAGGCAAATGGATGACATTACCAGAGTGTGGCAACCTTCTTATGCTGCACTGCAGTGTTAGTAATGAAAAATAAATCCAAAGATTGCCCCTCTCTGTATTATTTCCTTAGATTTTGCCATTCAGTGAGTATTACATTAAAGTCATAATGCCAAATCTGTATAAATTAGGCAATTCTCACCATCCTTGTGCATAATTTACCCAGTTCTCTCTTTGTAGTCACTATTTTGCTGATCAGTATCAATTCAAAGAGATTATGTGACTACAGAGGTTACATACATACATACATGCATGCATACACACAACTATTTCAAGCATAGGCATAAATGCCCTTCCAGCCTGCTAATTTACCAAAACCACTGTTTCTATAATGAGTTTTCAGGCTGTTCTTAAAAATATCTAAACTGTACTTGCTTAAATGTCATTTGATAGTCTGTTCCATGCAACAGCTGCTCTCTCAGAGAACCAAATGATACACTTCTCATTCCTATAGAATCTTCTGCATAGATTGTCTGATGATTCTCTACTACTTTTTGATAACCCCAAATATTCCCAGAGGTAGCTGTCTGTAAATGCCCCATATACCTGAATAAGAGCTCCTGTAAGAGACATTGTACAAGTTCAGACATTTTAGTCTTTCATAATAACTTAATTTTCACATCCATGGACACCCTTGGTATATTTCTGCTGTACTCTTTCCACTTTTCTCATGCTTGTTTCCTTATAAGGTTTCAATGTTGTTATTCAGGGTCTATATTGGAACATCGAATATTTAACAGTTTGAATCACTAAAGGCGACCCTTAGTGATCGAACTGTTAAAACATCGAATGTTCCAAAAAAAATAAAAACAAAAACTAAATGGTGTAGGTAGGGGGGGCAAGCCCCCCTGCACCCTCCCACACCCCCCGCTACTTAAATATACCAACTCCGAGACCGCACTACATTGAAGTAAATGGAAATCTTCCCTTATGGAGATTTCCGTTTACCTCTTCGATGTTCTGCGGTTTCGCTATTCTCGTGTCGACAATGTCAGATTCAACATTGTCGGCTTTCGAGGATTCAATATAGACCCGTTATTCCATACTCAAGTTTGGGTCTAATGTAATTAACAAACAATGACTTCATCATTTCTGATTTCTTAGACTTTATAAATCTTTTTATACAACCTATAGTTCTATAACAATCATTAACCAATTCATTGATTTGATTAGAAACTCCGAGCTGAATTTACCCTTAAATGCAGGTGCATAAATGAATCTACAGTTTCAATCACTGTGTGCTGTATTAAATATTCACCTTTCAGTTTATGTCTCCCAAATCTCATATGTGTAGTTTTTGATTTATTTATCAACATATTATTCTCCTGTGACCAAATGGTCAGTTTAGTCAAGTTCTTTTGCAGACATGCCCTATCTGTAACACATGCAGTCAGTTTACCCAATTTCAGGTCAGGAGGTCAAGATACAATCTAAACAAGTAACAGCCCAGGACAGAGCCCTGTGGGACACCCTAAGTGTAACCAAGAAGTTTACCTATCCGATTGTTGTATGATGCGTGCCATGTCCTGTTTGTAAGCCATTCAGCTATACATCTTATCAAGAGTAAATTAATACCTAGTTGTTGTAATTTATTGATCAGTGTTTTGTGTATGGCCCTGTCAAATGCTGAAGTTAAATCTATTTAAATTTAAATTACATCACAGCACAATTTTTCATTCGTAGCTGTTATTATATTGTTATAGAGCATCATATTACAGGTGGCAATAGATCTATTTTCAACATATGCATGGTGATATATGGTTTGAAGTCCCAACCTTTCAAACTCTGACAATAACTTATCCAATATTAACTTCTCCATCATTTTTCAACAAAATGAAAGTAGACTTAAGGGTCTATATGACTTTGCACTTTTTTAATATCTCTTAAGTCTTTTGGGTTTTTAATACCATGATGGGAATGGACCCCATTCCTAAGTCAAAGTAGGATTAAAGTTCATGAAATTAGTATTGTCTCACTCTTTGATGTTAACCAAAAGTACTCTTCGCAGCACCTACAATATGGCCAGTAATGACTCCTTCTGTAATTCGTATGGTGTTACATGAACTGGTAACATATCTAAATACGATTGTAAATTCTTTTTTTATAAGACCAGTTGCTCCTACTACTGTTGGAACTATCTGGGTGTCTTCCTTCCACATGGCTCTCATTTCTGCCTGTAGATTGAGGTATTTTATGAATTCATGTCTGTCTGTACGCAAGACACTGTAGTCACTAGGTGTGGCGATTTCAATGATCAATGCTACCTTTGTCTTCTTTTCTTGGACCACTATATCTGGTTTTCTAGCATCTATCTTTTGGACTGTTGGTATTGGGTGATCCCATGTGATATAGACTTCATCATTTTCTATGATTCTCTGTGGCTCATGTTTCCAGTGTTTTTCAGCCACTTCAATACCATAATGTTTGCACAATCTCCAGTGTAACAATCTCGCCACATTATTATGCCTTTCAGTATACAGTCCCTCTGCAATTAGAGAGTCACAACCTGCAATAAGGTGTGTGACTGTTTCCAATTCAGTTCCACAAAACCTGCATATGTCTGTTTCTCCCACATGTTCAATGGACTTAGTAAACCACTGTGTATGCAGCCCACTATCTTGGGCTGCCAATATTAACCTTTCATTTCTTGATGTAAATTCACCTCTCCTTAACCATTCCTGCATCCGTTCTTGATCAACATGAGGTTCTTTCAGAAGTTTTCTATACTAGCAACTATATTTATGTTTTTTTCCACATTTCTTGCCTTCTCTCCTGGTCCTTCACTTTATATTCTTTCTTTTGTTTATTAGCACATTCAGTTGCTGCCTGGTTTTTATCCACTTCTGGTTTGATTTCCATTCCTGCTTGACGTCGGTATGCTTCTGCTAAATTAAGCAGAGGTGTCATCTTAGATTTATTCTCCTCATGTTTCAGAACTTTCACCACATTTGGAACTTGTGAGGTCAGTAGATATGTGTGGAGTCCCACAATTGCAGATCACTGATTTTTGTAAATCATTTGGTGAGTATGAAGCATCCTTCTTGTTTTAATATCCACTCTATCCAACACTTTATGGGGCCAGTCAGTCACTCCAAAACTGTAAGTTAGGACAGGAAGAGCAAATTTATTTATAGCTTGGATCTTGTTGCTAGGTGTCAGTGCTGTTTTCAGGATTAATTTAAGTTTTATTCACATTTGTTTATGTTTTATTGCTGATCCTCCATCAGTTCCCAAGTATTTATATACCCCCTCTTGCTCAAGTTCTTTTATATCACATTCTTGTCCCAAACTGATGTTTTCCTGGTGCTGCAATTTTCCTTTTTTAAAGGTTGCTTTTGCACATTTATCAAGACCAAATGACATTCCAATATCATCTGAAAAAGTTTTGACAACCTGCAGCTGTGCTTTGAGTTCCTCATCTGATGAGCTGTACAATTTTAAATCATCGACAAAGAGAAGATGAGAAATCATTAGACTTTGTTGTTTTCTAGAAGCCAAATTATAGCCATGGCCTAAGCTGTTAAGTAAACAGCTTAATGGATTAATGGCAAGGCAAAATAACAATGGTGACAGGGAATCACCCTGGGATAATAATCTGTCCTTTATCATGGCTTAATTACAAAGTGGTCTGTCACTGTTTCATGGTTACTGTAATGTAATCAATCAGTGTAGGATGTACCTTATATATTTTTAAGCACTCTTTTATCCATAAATGTGGGATACTATCAAATGCTTTTTCTGACAATAACTTATCCAATATTAACTTCTCCATCATTTTTCAACAAAATGAAAGTAGACTTAAGGGTCTATATGACTTTATAAATCCACAGATGAATAGTGAAGCTAGGAACCACAGAGGACACAATCCAATAATCCAGGACACTTTTTATTGATTTAGCGCTTTCGTCAAGGTAAAAGATTTCATCAGAATAGCCATGTTTGCTAAAACCCATCTTTAAATAACCCACCCCCAACTCATATTGGTGGAAAGAAAAACATCACTTCCTCCAAAAAATAAACATCACTTCCTCAAAAAAAAAAAATACATTAAGAAAAAATATACAATAAGAAAAACTTTTAAAATATTTTTAAAACATTTGGTAAACTGCTGATAAAAAATGCTTGCACATAACAAAAACAGCATAGATTGCACATTCCTGATAAAAAATACTAGCACATTACAAAAACAGCATAGATTTCAGTTTAAGTACTGAACTAATAGAGACTCTGTCATTGAGTCCAGGAGCCTGACAGGCATTTGTTCTAATCTGCCACTTAAGCTCCATGAGCTCTAAAAATTCATCCAAGGTGGACCCCCCCCCGGGGGGGGGGGGGCCCAAATCAACTTGGTCAATGATGAAAAATTTGAAAACATGTAGTGGGTGAAGGCTGATGTGCCTGTACAGTGCATTGTTTTCGTTCTTATGTTTAATATCATATGTATGCTGGTAAATTCTTTGTCTCAGTGCCCGGATTGTTTTTCCTACATAGTAGGCATCGCAAGAGTCACATAATGCGACATAAACAACTCCTTTGGAGTACCAGTAATATTTCCTAAGTGTAGTAACGTACCCAGAATTTTTTATTTTAATTCTGTTTGTGTCAGTCATATACGGGCACTGTGGGCACCTACTACATTTGTAACTGCCACCCTGATCTGGTTTTGTGTTGCATCTTTACAATAAACCTTTCAGGGAAGTTTCCTTTTTATAGACAATCTATTTTCTAAAGGCTTGAATTTTGTCCCTGCTACTAATTTCAATATTGTCGACACTATTATACAACTTAAGTTATACACATGGCATGGATTGACTACAAAAAAGCATTTGATAGTGTCCCATATTCATAGATAACAAAAGTGCTTAAAAATGTATAAGATACACCCTACACTGATTGAGTACATTACAGTGACCATGAAACAGTGGCAGACCACTTTGCAATTAAGCCATGATAAAGGACAAATTATTATTCCAGGGATAAAAATTCAAAGGAGGATATTCCAAGGTGACTCTGTCACCGCTGCTATTCTGCTGCAAATTGCCCTTAACCCGTTAAGCTGTCTATTCAACAGCTTAGGCCATGGCTATAATTTGGCTCCTAGAAAACAACAAAGTCTAAAGACTTCTCATCTTCTCTTTGTCGATGATTTAAAACTGTATTGCTCATCAGATGAGGAACTGAAAGCACAGCTGCAGGTTGTCATAACTTTTTCAGATGATATTAGAATGCCATTTGGTCTTGATAAATGTGCAAAAGCAACCTTTAAAGCAGGAAACTGCAGCACTAGGAAAACATCAGTTTGGGACAAGAATGTGATATAAAAGAACTTGAGCAAGAGGGAGTGTATAAGTACTTTGGAATTGATGAAAGATCAGCAATAAAACATGAATAAATGCGAGTGAAACTTAGTAAGGAATACTTTAGAAGATGTAAATTAATCCTGAAAACAGTGTTGACATCTAGGAACAAAATCCAAGCTGCAGGCCAGTTTGCTCTTCCTGTCCTAACTTACAGTTTTGGAGAGATTGATTGGCCCCAAAATGTGTTGGATAGATTAGATATTAAAACAAGAAGGATGCTTAATGCTCACCAAGTGATCTATTAAAAATTAGTGCGTACCAAGATTATATATTCCCTGTTCTGAAGGAGGGATGGGCCTCCTTGAAATTGATTATATGTATAGATCTGCAATCATGGGACTCCACACATATCTGCTAACCTCACAAGATCCAAACATAGTGAAAGTTTTGAAACATGATGAGACTAAATCTAAGATGACTTTTCTGCTTAACCTACCAGAAGCATCTCTAAGTCAAGCAGAAATGGAAATCAAACCAGAAGTTGATAAAAATCAAGCAGCAACTGAATGTGCCAAAAAAACAAAAGAAAGAATATAAGGTGAAGGACCAGATGAAAAGGCAAGAAATGTGGAAAATGCATAAATATAGATGCAAGAATAGAAAACTTCTGGAAGAACGTCATGTTGATCAGGAATGAACGCAGGAATGGTTAAGGAGAGGTGAATTTAAACCAAGAGATGAAAGGTTAATATCGGTGGCCCAAGATAGTGGGCTACGTACCCACTGGTTTACAAAGTCCATTGAACATGTGGGACAAACAGACAAATGTATGTTTTGTAAAACTGAATTGGAAACCGTCGCACACCTTGTTGCTGCCTGTGACATACTAATGGCAGAAGGACTATATACTGAGAGGCATAATTATGTGGCAAGACTGTTGCACTGGGGATTGTGCAAACATTATGGCAGTGAAGTGACTGAAAAACACTGGAAGCATGAGCCACAAAGCATCATAGAAAATGATGAAGTCTATATCACATGGAATCATCAATTACCAAACAGTTCAAAAGTTAGATGGTGGAAAACCGGATATAGTGGTCCAAGAAAAGAAGACAAAAATAGCATTTATCATTGAAATCACCACACTCAGTGACTACAGTGTCCTGCATAGAGAGAGAGACACACAAAGTTATAAAATATCAGGATTTGCAAGCAGAAACGAGAGCAATGTGGAAGAAAGATACCCAGATTGTTCCAATAGTAGTGGAAGGAGCAATGGGTCTTATAAAAAAAGAGTCTACAGTCATATTTAGACAGGCTACCAATACATGCAACTCCATACGAATTGCAGAAGTCATTACTAGGCACGTTGCAGGTGCTGTGAAGAGCATTTTTGGCTGACATGAAAGAGTAAAACCATACTAATTTCATGAACTTTAATCGTACTTTGCCTTAGGAATGGGGTCCAGTCCCATCATGGTATTAGAAACCCAAAAGATTTGGAGAAATTAAAAATGGGAGTAATTTTGTGGGCTACTACATCCTTCTACAACAGGGGCCCATCCTTCCCCTTGGCATGTCCTGGCCCCATTGTAGGAATGTTTCCATATTTTGAGGATTCTACACTGTCATTTTTTCCAGCCCTGGCACCAGTGTGCCTACCACGATTGGGCACATTTTTATCCTGGGTCTTGTGCACCCAGCTAATTCTTTTTTAATTTTTGACCTACTTCTGTCCATGATACATACTATATAAATACAGTCTATATATCAGTGTCATCTTAGTGAGATTTTGTGAAAAACAGGATCCACATTGTGAAGGTACTCGCCACGACTTGAGGATGACTTCAGTTTCAACAATACTACTCTCATTTGCTTGCTGACTTATCTCTCCATTCAAACCCCTCTCCATTCGGGCTACATACACATGGGTTTACAAAGTCAGTTGAACATGTGGGAGAAACAGACAAATGTAGGTTTTGTAAAACAGAATTAGAAACAGTGGCACACCTCATTGCTGGTTTTGGCATACTAATGGCAGAAGGACTGTATAATGAAAGGTATAACAATATGGCAAGACTGCTGCACTGGGGATTGTGCAAACATTATGGTACAGAAGTGGCTGAAAAACACTGGAAACATGAGCCACAAAGCACCATAGAAAATGATGAAGTCTACATCACATGGAGTCCCTCATTACCAACAGTTCAAAAGATAGATTCTAGAAAGCTGGATATAGTGGTCCATGAAAAGAAGACAAAAGTAGCATTGATTATTGAAGTTGCCACATCCAGTGACTACAGTGTCTTGTGTACAGACAGACACAAAGTCATAAAATATCAGGATTTGCAGGCCGAAATGAGAGCAATGTGGAAGAAAGATACCCAGACAGTTCCAATAGTAGTAGGAGCAATGGGTTTTATAAAAAAGAATCTGCAAACTTAATTAGATATGTTACCAATACATACAACCCTGTACGAATTGCAGAAGGAGCCATCACTGGGCACATTGTGGGTGCTGCGAAGAGCACTTCTGGCTGACATCAAAGATTAAAACAATACTAATTTCATGAACTTTAATCATACTTTGACTTAGGAATAGGGTCTATTCCTGTCATGGTATTAGAAACCCAAAAGACATGGAGAAATTAAAAAAAAGATGGGAGTTAGAACAAAATTAAGAGAAATCCTGATCGCCCATGTTAATGAAGGCACTACTTCCAGTGTGGCAAACCCTCATACTTAGGTGAAACAAATGGGCCATAAGATAATTGCTCCTGGGGGGAATGACTGGGTGAACAGCAAGGCTGAGGAAAAGCTCACTGGTCTTAGGGGGACCACAACAGAACAAACAAACAAATAAAAACAGTTGGCTCAAGATGATTACCCTACAGTCATCAACGTCTATGAAAGTGCAGGGAAATTTCTCTGAAAACTGGAAGCCCTGTATTTAGTGTTTTGAATTATATTTCACTGTGAGCCAACTAGAGTAGATACCTGAAAAAATACAATGTGCCATGTTACTTTACATCACAGACAAGAAAGCAGTCAAAGTGTTTAACACTTTTATTCTCAGATTGGAAGAAAGAAATGAGATTGCAGGTAAAAATATTCCAGGTATGCTGTGAGCCTGTGTTTGCACTTGTTTCCCGCCTTTCCTGTAACTAGTCTAGTCCAGATACAGATTTCCTGTATCCAGGACTGTTTGTAAGCTTTTGAGCAGTGCCAAAAGGTCTGCACTTCAATTTTTCCCTTAGATCTGCTAGTTCTCTCCACTCCTGCACTTTTACTAGCTTAGTAGTCTAGCAATTTACCAGACATCTTGCAGCAATTATTGTAGCACACAAAAGTGCTATCCGCACTAAAAATTCTGCAGTGAAACAGCTCCAGTACTTATTATTAATGCCCACCCCTCCAGGCATGTCTAAAGGACTGTACCCTGTGCTTTCTCCAATTAACCTGGTGAACTTGGGCATCCTCAGGCAATATAGCAACTGCCTCATGTACACGGACAACCCTCTCGTCTTACCTCCCAACACTCAGACTTGTGAGAGGTGCACCTATATATCAAAACTGGAAGCTACGCACTCTCCAGCCAAGACCGGAATAGCTGCTCAAGAGGAGAAGTTCAGCACTTGCACCACACCTCATGGAACACATCCCCTTCCAGAATACACACCAGCACTGCCTTCACATAAAAACACAAACCTCACACCCACCTTCGCAGAGGCTCTCAATAAAAATCTACCCAAACAACAGAGTCCTCCAAGGCAGCCACCACCACAACACAACACAACACTAATCACGAGACACATAACTCTCCTAAACAGTGTGCCATTCAACCAAAGCCCCTAAGGCAAAACAGCATGCCTAACACACTAGTCATAGGTGACTTGATAGTGAGGAACACTGATGTCCCACTCACTAGGTGATAGTGAGGCACACTGATGTCCCACTCACTAGGCTGAATAAGGAGAAAGTAACAGTCAGCTGTCTGTCAGGTGCCAGGATCCATCACATAACACATGCACTCAGGTCCCTCAACAACAGGTACAAATATGACTCTGTCATTGTACATGTGGGTGTGAATGACCTAAGACGCACCTCCCTGGACTACATTGCGGAGCTCTCAGATTATGCAGTCCAGGCAGGTATGACCCTAGCCCTGAGCAGCATCCTGCCATTACCCAGAATGATACCACAGTACAAGCAGAAAATGACTGATTTCAATAAATGCCTAAGTTTCTGGTGTCATTCCAAGGGGATCCAGAATCTGTCTGCCTGGGATTACATGATTGACGGACCTCGATGCTTTGCCAGGGATGGCCTGCATCCGTCTCCCTTGGGCTTCTGGATACTGGCCAAGGCTCTTGCCACCCATATAGTGCCCTTTTTAGGTTGTGTTCCAAAGACCAAATTACCACCGCAACAGCTACAAGCAAATGCAATCTGAGGGCCATGCTGCTCAACGCTAGTAGTCTAAATCTCAAAATGCACTCGCTCAAAGCATTCCTTAAAATAGAGTACATCGGCATTTGTGCTTTAAAAGAGACCTGGTTAAAAGCAGCAAAAAACACTCTTGCACTACCAGGCTATAACTCATTCCACACCTTTCGGCCCTAGAACTTGGACCGAAGTGCCAAAGGCAGGGGTGATTCCGTATTCATAAAGCATGTGCACACCTCCAGGCTGGTAGCCCAACATAGCGCAACAGAGTTACTTCAGGTGCAGCTAACATTGGGTAAGACAGCGATTCAGGTTGTGGCCTTCTATAGGTCACCAACCATGTCCCAAGACTCACACTCCATGTTCCTATGCACCCTGGAGAATATTAGGGTCCAACCTAACACTCTCATACTGGGCGACTTCAACTATCCCTCCATTAACTGGGAAAACTACTTGTGTACCAATACACTTGCCCAATATTTCTTGGAATTCATTAATTCCAATGCCCTGGACCAGCTCATTCCTACCCCCACTAGAGGTAGCAACATCCTTGATTTGTTCATTACTAACATGGGCAGCCATTGCTCTACACCAATAGTCAACTCCTCCCTGGTTAGATCTGACCCACAAACTAATCACCTTGGAAATCCACCCCCCCCCCCCCCCGCAAAGGTAGCCACCATGAAAAGCTTCTGCAAAGCTAACTTTGTGCTCCTAAAAACAGAGGTGGCTAACTTCACGGCACCTATGCAAATAGAGAATAGTTGCATGACTGCCGAATCATACACCAGTGCACTGTACAAACACGTACACAAATGCATGGATCTCTCCATACCCAATAGAACCAAGATGCTCTCCTCCAAAAAAGGAAGCCAATCTGATGGTCCCCTGCCATAAACAAACTCTACAACAGAAGCAAGAAACTGATGCAGAATAAGGTGAAGTCCCAAGACTGGAAAAAACTCCCTTATCAGCCTCAACAAAAGGTTGAGATCCCTCATCAAATCCCCTAAAGCTAGCTATGAAAACAGAATTGCAGCACATATTAAAGACAACCACAAGGCCTTCTATAGTTATGTAAAGAATCTCCACAGCAATACCCAGATTTGCTCTGAACTACTGCACAGTGGTACCTCTTATACTGAACCAACAGATGTTGCCAGTATTCTGGTCGACAGATTCAGTGCCAACTTTACCCCTCCCCCCAAAGGACCATTCACAATACCAGATTGCCAGGCACCCAGTATTACTGCTGCACAGGTTAAAACAGCACTGTCCAAGGCCAAGAATACATCTTCTATGGGACTTGACAATATCCCTGGCTGTGTTCTACAAGAACTACAGAGTGAACTGACAGTACACCTGTGTGCCCTGTTCAATCACAGCCTCACCTCAGGCTTTGTCCCTACTGAATGGTGCACTGCTACAGTCTTCTCTCCCCACAAAGGAGGAGTAACTCTAGACCCTGGGAACTATCTCCCCATTAGCCTGATAAGTCTGATATGCAAAGCTATATAAGACATCATCATGGACCTAATAAATAAGGATATAGGGAATCTCCAAACTCTGGATCCCACACAGTTTTTTTTTTTGAAGGGTAGATCATGCCTGCTCAACCTGATCGACTTCTTTGAGTCAGTCACCAGTGCTGTGGATGAAGGCAATGTGGTCTTTGACACCATTCCCCACACAGGAATCGTAGAAAAACTCACTAAGCTAGGCATCAATCCCTATATCAGTAGGTGGGTTGCAAACTGGCTCACAGATATAACCCACAGTGTGAAAGTAGCTGACTCAAAGTCAGACTGCTTACCAGTCACAATTGGAGTCCCACAGGGTTCAGTCCTGGGTCCTCTCCTGTTTGGTATCTACTTCTCTGAAGTCCAGGCCAACAAAAAGGGACTCTGGCTGACAAAGTTTGCAGACAATTGCAAGTTGGGAGCTATTAGTAACTCTCCAAGTGATAAGCAAGAAATAAGGCACTGGAAGGTTCACCAGATAGCAACACCAACTTTATTGAGCACACAAAAAAAAAAAAAAAAAAAAAACTAAAGTTGGTGTTGCGATCTGGTGAACCTTCCAATGCTGTATTTCTTGGTTATTCATTTGTATTAAGGCACTGTTTCCACTTTGTTTATTAACTCTTTAAGTGATGTTGACATCTTGCAGAAAGGCCTCACTAAGACCAATGACTGGTGTCAGAACCATGGCATTAAGCTCAATGCCAAAAAATGTGTCATCATCCCCTTTGGGAAAAACTTGGTTCCCATGAATTACCACATTGAGATAAGATTAAAACCAATAAATATAAACATGAAATAATTACAGGTGACCTCATGGCAAGCAAAAAATAGACCCTGTACAACTGTTGTGAGTATAAGCATGAAATGAATGTTATAAAACACTAAAGCTGCAGCAGGTTATCTGGAGATGCAAACTAATAATGAATCAATTAAGCCATCTAGTACCTTACTCTGCCACCAGTGAGAAATAGAAACAAGTGTTGCAGCACAGCAAGTAATGTTTTAGAGAGAAGAAAACAATCAAAAGCGGATATGTCTGCAGGTACTATGAAAACATATTCTGTGAATATAGTGCATGCCTCGCACAGTCTCATTGTATTCAGTGATGACTGGAACAAATCTGTTCAGGTTTATACCTCACTATTTTGAATCTGTGTGTTTGGCCAAAACTGTCAGTGAGGGAAAAAGTCAGAAAAGCTCTGGATTAAAGGTAAAACAGTTGTATTTAAAATGGACACTGGAGCAGAGTGCCACATAATGATAGAATCTACTTGTAAAATGCTGTGTTTAAACAGTAAGTTGTACACATGCATGCTGCCCTCATACTTTGGGCATAGGCTAACACTGCTGGCTCAAATATGGCTGCACTCTATGTGAATACAAGAGAGTTCAAGCTATTGCTGCACCCAGTGATATTGTAAGCTCAGCGAAACAACCAAACCACTTGGGCAGAAGTGGTTGTGTTATACTTGGCATATGAAAATAATTTATGTACTGAACCATGTAAATTTAGTTCATATTGAAAATAAGCTACCATCTGTATCAACATATGACAGAATTCAGTAAGCAGTTAGAATTTCCAGTTTATGGATGCTGAATATATACTGAAGCAGGCTGTGAGAAAGGTCTGTGAGAATGTATTGAGGAGAACAAAAAAGTGAAAAAGGTAAACGACAAGGATTGAGTAATTCTGAAGCTAGTACAATACAAAGATAGTAAAATGCTGATTTTGAAGTACAAAATTCAGTGAACAGTGTCAGAAATGATTTTACCTGCCAGTAACATAATGTGGCAAATAAATTCTATATAAAAGTGACTGTGCAGTTCAGTTGGTATAGACAAAGTCCTGACTATAAGTTAGCACATGTTGGAACAGTAACCTGGACAATGGAGGAACTGGAAGGGAGTGGTGGATGTGGTGCAGAGCCATAACTGCTCATTTGGTGCCCAGTGCCGCTCCCCTTTCTGGTGCACCACAATGATAGGGTGAAGTGAAAAAAACAAAAGCAAAAAAAAAAGGCCTGTTCTCCAATTCTGGTGCTCCTTTCCCCATAAGGAAAACTGCAATATCCTCACGCTGTATTGCACTCGCTATTGCACCATTATGGCTATTGTGTATTCATAATGGTTGTTAAGGCTTAAAGTAAAAAAAAAAAACAGACACACAAATCAAAATCAATCATATAGTAGAGAGAGAGAGTATTGTCAGGGATATAAATTATACTCTGAAGAGTTATTCTAATCAGTTGAAAGCATTAGATGCTTACAGGTGTTGTATCATAATAAAAATTTCTCTAAGGTAGTTCCTGTGATTCATGTTTCTATTAGTATATCTGTTTTTGAATATGACAAGGATATAAAAACATCTGAAGTAAATGGAGTCATCTGGAGTCATAGTTCAGCGGACAGAACCAGAATGCATCAGCCTTATAGTGAAGTATGGTTAGAATATTGTTCAGAATGGTAACAAGTGGATAAAGATGGAATACTAACCTCTTCAAACAATTGAAGTAATAGATACTATGCTAATAATAGTTTCTTCTCAGTGCTTAAGCAAACCAAGGGTTTGTCAGATCATGTTGGATAAATACAGTACCAAACCCAACTTTGTTCCTTCAATGTGTCCTTAGTTCATTTTATATATATATATATATATATATATATATATATATATATATATATATATATATATATATATATGTATATATATGTATGTATAATACACACACACACACACACACACACACATATATCTATATATATATATATATATATATATATATATATATATATATATATATATATACACACACATATATTTTTTTTTCTTGAGACTACCTTTTGGGATCGTGCCATGTCTTGAGGTGTTTGAAAGGACAGTGGCAGCTACATATAGCTGAAGGGCTAGATAATGTAGTTAACATAATAGGCAACATTCTAGTCGGGGAAGATGGACAGATGGAATCTTAAAGTTTGAAATTCAGTAAAGCCAAATGCCATATATGTACTACCTCTGAAATTGGTGGGATATATATTGACAGCAGATAGTCTTTAATAAAACACAAAGTTAGAGCCATTGTGATCATAAAGAAAGCTACTGATAAATCACCTCGGATGTGTTTCTTAGGAATGGTACAACAGAGTTCACAGTGCTAACTAAGAAAGCTGTTAGAGCATGATAAACTGTGATGCTGGTTAGCGGATGAAAAATGATACTGAGTTGTTGAAAAATCCAGAAACTACAGCGCCAAATTCCAAAAACTTTTAGTTATGTACTTACCATAACTTTAGATGTTTGGGATCCATCTCGCCTACATTCTGTACTGAGGATCGGCTCCGACTCGGCACGCTATACTATAGAGCGAAGTCTCTAATTGGCTGAGCTATTCTACATCCCAGGATGCACCACTACTACTTCCCCAGATCTTGTTTGTCCGCACAGATGCACACACACATAGACAGTTGAAATAACATTGCCAGGTGTTTCAAGATGAAACGGCTAAACTGAACCGTTGGGTCTCTTCTGATCTCCAAGGCAGGGGTAAGGAGGATGGGTTATTAGGAATGTTGGCGAGATGGATCCCAAACATCTAAAGTTATGGTAAGTACATAACTAAAAGATGTTATGTGATCCTATCTCGCCTACATTCTGTACTGATGGGACAGCGTCCCTAGCACCTGATTCCTGGGTGGCTCACTGGAAAACACTCCTGAGAACTGTGGAACCGAAGGAAGCTCGCCCCTGAGATGCCACATCCAATTTGTAATGAGAAATGAAGGTGTGAGGAGAAGACCAGGTAGCCGCAGCACAAATGTCACTAAGGACAAGCTTGGAATGAAAGGCTGTCGAAGTAGCCATAGCCCTTGTAGAATGAGCTTTCACAGAGGTTGTAAGCTCTCTATTAGAAAGAAGGTAAGTATGACTGATACAGTCCCTGATCCACTTGGCAATAGTGCCTTCGTGATGGCTTTGCCCAATTTATTGTCCGAAAAGGACACAAACAACTGATCAGTTTTCCGTGTTTGGTGCATCCTATCTAAATAGAAACGCAATTGCCTGTGAACATCCAGTGAGTGGAAGATGTATTCCGCTCTGTCTGAGTAGTTTGGGAAGAAAACTGGGAGTTCCAATGACTGTTGAAGACAAAAACTAGAACAAACTTTGGGAACAAAGGATGGATTAGGCCTGAGGGATACTCTATCCTTGTGAAAAACCAGGTACGGTGGTTTTACAGATAGGGCTTGAAGTTCTGAAACTCTTCTGGCTGATGTAATTGCCACCAAAAAAGCAGTCTTCCAAGAAAGAAATTTCAAGTCGCAAGTTGCTGCCGGTTCGTAGGGGGAAGAGGTCAAAGCACCTAATACGAAATTAAGATCCCACGGTGGAGCGGGATGAGAAATCGGAGGTCGTAGCAGCCCAGCACCTTTCATGAAGGCTTTACACAACTTATTGCTCATCAAAGGTGGGTCTATACTTTCATGAAAATTAGAAATAGCTGCCAATTGAACCTTGATGGTAGAGACCGAAGAACCTTGATTGAATAAAGAAGCTAAAAACTTAAAAACTTCTGACACCGGGGCAGTAATGGGATCTAATCCCCGGAGTTGGGCCCAAATGGCGAATCTCTTCCATTTGCTGTTATACATTTTTTTAGTCGAATTCTTGTGAGCCGAGGACAAGATATGTATGACTTCCGAATCCAAAACCTGGTTCCTGACTATGGTCGGAAGTGGAGGAGCCAAGCTGTTAACCTCAACGAGTGAAGGGACTGATGAAGCTGTCCCGACTGGTGGATCAAGAGGTCTGGAACCTGGTCCAGGAACCATGGACCGTCCAGTGCGTATTTCCGAAGAAAGGGCAGCCAGACTTGACAAGGCCAGTATGGGGCAACTAAAATCATCTTGCTATGCAAGTGAATCGCCTTCTGGATCACCCTGGGAAGAAGGGGAACCGGTGGAAAGGCGTACAGTAGGCCGGTGGGCCAAGCTTGGACTAGGGCGTCCTTGGGAAACCCCCCCCCCCCGGAACTGGGGTGAGAGAGAAGAACTGTTGACACTTCGTGTTGAGAGGAGTTGCAAAGAGGTCGCAACAAGGGGTTCCCCATCTTCTGAAGATCTGAGTTGCGAGTCTGTCATTCAGAGACCACTCGTGTGGGGAGAGAATAGTTCTGCTCAGTCTGTCGGCTATCACATTGGATCTCCCCGGAATGTGTGTTGCTACCAAGAAACGGTTGGTCGCAATCGCCCAATCCCATATTTTCATGGCCTCTCTGCAAAGGGGGTAGGACCTGGTCCCTCCCTGCTTGTTCAGGTACCAGACTACTGACATGTTGTCGGACTGAACGGCAATCATGCCCTGGGGGAGATAACTGTGTAGTGCTTGTAGCGATAGAAGCACTGCCCTCATTTCCAGTATGTTGATGTGGAGGGAACTCTCGTCGGGGTGCCACTTGCCTTGGACTGACCTGCCCAGGTAATGTCCCCTCACCCCGTCTGGGAGGCGTCCGTAGTCAAAGTGGCCACTGGAGGTGGAGGAACGAAGGGTCAACCCTGATCCAGGTTGGAGGAAAGAAGCCACCAACGGAGGTCCTGTTTGCACGTCTCCGTGATTAGAATGAGGTGACTGAGAGGGAGATCCCGATAAGACCACTGGACTGACAGGAGCCACTGGAGAATCCTCATATGCAATCTTGCTAAGGGAACTAGAAGAACGGTAGCCAACATGGAACCCAACAGTTGTAGGACCATCCTGGCTGGGGCTCGGCGTTTGAGGAGCAATGCTCGGACTTGAGATTTGTAATATTTCTATCCTCTCTGTAGGAAGATAGACCCGCATTTGCTTTGAGTCTATCTCTACTCTGATAAATTGTATGCGCTGAGATGGCAGCAACACAGACTTTTCGCAATTGAAGGTGATTCCTAGGGAGTTGCCTAGAGATATAGTGGCTGCTAGGTTCTGTAAGAGTAGACGCCTGGAAGTGGCAGTTAGGAGCCAGTCGTCTAGGTATGGAAACACCTGGAATCCTAGACTTCTCAGGTGAGCAGTCACCACCGCCAAACATGTGGTGAACACCCTGGGGGCTGTGGTGAGACCAAAGGGCAGTGCACGGAACCGGAAATGACCAGGCTGAAGCGCAAGTGTCTCCTGGACACCTGATCTATCAGGATATGATAGTAGGCATCATTGAGATCTATGGAGCACATCCAAACACCTTCCTCCAGCAGCGGGAGAATGGATTGTAAGGTGACCATCCAGAACTTGGACTTCTTGACAGAACGGTTGAGTTTGCTGAGATCCAAGATGGGCCTCATGTCCCCGGTCTTTTTTGGCACCAAAAAGAATCTTGAGTAAGTCCCTAATCCAGCCTGGTCTTCAGGGAACGGTTGGATGACTCCTTTTTGAAGCAGCTTTGAAATTTCGATGGCTGCGAGATCCCGTTGACTGGGTGGTGGGTCCGGGATTTTCCGGGATGGCGGGGGGGGGCTGAGAAAAGGGAATGTTGTAACCTCCGGCAATGATACGGAGCACCCATCGGTCCTGAGTGATATTCTCCCAGGCCTTTAGGTGCCTCGAAAAATGACCCCCCGACTGGCTCCGGAGCGGCGCAGTCGGGCAATCCTTCAGGGATGCTGGAAGGTTGAGGAGCCACGAAAGGACTCGCGGTCTCCAGTGTTGCGGGGGCCTCTGCAGCCTCTGGGATGGCCTCTTCCTGAAAAATTTCCCCCTCCTCTGCCTCTAGAAGGGGGATCATCCTGCTGTGAGGGGTAAGTCTTCTGAGATTTGCGGAACCACATTTTCCCCCCTCTTCTAGCCTTGGGATAAGGTCGGAAGGGAGTGGAAAACCGTGCCCCTACAGCAGTCAAAGTCTTACCCTCTTGTTCACAGCGGGTCAAGGTGTCCTTTACCTTGGGTCCAAACAAGGAGGACCCATCAAAGGGAGCGTTGGCAAAGGAAGACTTGAAGGCCTCCGCAAAATGACACAGGTGGAGCCAGGCTTGTCTCCATAGAGCAACACCTGTACCCGCCGCTCTACTCGCCCCTTCGGCCGCATATGAAATGAGCCTCATGGACGAGTTCGATATAGATGATGAGTAGCCAACTGAGAGCTAACCGTCTGGGCCAACTGCTCAGGTAGGTTACCAGAGAGGGTATCTGAAAGTTTCTTGACCAGATCCCTCTGAAGTCTGGTGAAGTGCGTCAGATAATTCAGAGACCTTAAAGTAAAGGCTGCTGAAGTAAGGGTGTGCTTCCCGTACCGATCCATACTCCTGGACTCTTTATTAGGAGGATGGATGGACGTCGAAGCCTCTGCCACATCTTGCTGGGTAGCAGATGCCACCATCAGGGCATCTACGGCCACACCTTTAGATAAGAAATCCTTTTCAGGGGGGGCTGACAGAAATTTATTCGGGCGAGCTGGCACCGGTTCCACAGAATCCGGGTGCTCCCACGCCCTTCGAGAGATCAAATCCAGGAGCTCATCGAAGGGCGGAGACACCCAGGAGGCGGAAGGCTGAGCCCCGAAGGCCTTGAGGAATACCGACTCCTCAGCGGAAGGGGGTTTGGACTGCCAGTCGCCTCGTTGCTTGAGGATTTCCAAGATGTCCACGAAGGAGACATCATCCGAGGACGACTTGGGGGACCCCTCCACATCATCGAGGTTGGTGTCCGAGGTGAGAGACTCATCAGGCGAGTCAACGTGCTTCCTATTGCACTGTCTCTTCATGGGAGGTTCTTCCGAAGAAGCCTCGGAAGGACCCCCAGGAAGGGAGGAATCCCCAGTGGGGGTGACCTCAGGCCCCAGGGCTCCGCTGTCTTGAGACAGGGGGACAACAAAGGAACTAGTCTCCATGCCAAGGGAAGGTGCCGGAGAGATGGTGGAGGTAGCCAAGGAAGATTTGGCTAAAGCACTCCTCATGGCCCTGAAGGCCGGACCCCCCCCCCCGAGTCCTGGGAAGGTCCGACCCCCGAGGACACAACAGAAGACGGCATTCCCGCAACTGACACACCAAGAGGGAGGCTCGGACCCGAAGCGTCACCCCCGGGGCCGACCGAGGAGGTCCGTGTACCGAACTCCGACCCGAAGGTCGGGGTTGGAGTAAGGGTCGGAGCCGACCCGAGAACCTCCACTGGCTCCACCAGCACAGACTCCAACGGTGCCGAGGCTGTTGGAGGAGGAACCAATACAACAGGGTGGACAATCGGCTCCGGAGCTGACTGGGCTGGAGCCGAGACTAACTTTTGGAAAACTGGAGACTGGAACAGCCTTTGAAGCACCCTGTCTATATCTGAATCGGACATCCTCGAAGACCGAGAAGAGACCGATCGGGCCCGAGTTGACTACTCCGCTGGTTCCGAAAGACTGGGGGACCGGTTCCGAATAGTCTCAAGTAATATCGGCGCCGAGGGAGATTCCACCAGCACAGCAATTTCCCTCGGAGCCGATGGGGACTTCGACGCCGAGATAGAAGAGTCTGAGCGAGCGACCTTTCTCGGCTCCGAAACCAATGGAGCCGGAGAAGGTGACCCGCCTCTCGATGCTCGAGCGCTTGGCTCCGAAGACAGAGGAGTCGAGGCTGGAGGCATCGAGGCAGACCGTTCCGACCTCGGCTCTGAAGTCCGTGGAGCCGACGGAGAAGCCTGCCTTGATTTCTTTGCTGTCGGCTCCGACGGACTGGTCTGAGCCGAAGACGACTTCTTCTTGGAAGGAGAGGGGGAAGAAGATAAAGCCTTCTCAAAAGAAGGGGTGATAAGCCCCTTCAATATCAATTTGTTTTTCCTCTCTTGGAGGACACGAGAAGAAAAAGCATGGCAATGGCATACACTGCACGACTCTTGAAGGTGCTTAGGGCCTAAGCAATAAACACATAGAGAGTGATCATCTGTGATTAACATCTTGTACCCACACTTGGTACATTTTTTAAAACCCGAAGGCCTATGTTCCTTCGACATCACTACAAATACACACACCAAAAATCAGTAACACTAACCACACACAGATGCCAAATCCCTCTAATTTAAACAGGATAGGCCAGTAAATCACACAGGCGAAAAACTGTAACACAGCTCAGGCAGAGTGCGAGGGCAAGGCCCCTCTAACTAAAAATGGAACCTTGACGTTTAGTAGGAACAAATACCACAAAACAAAATTTTTTGTAACAAAAAGGGCTGTAAAAATGCTTGAAATAGAGCGCGAGGAAATCCCTGATTTAAGCGGGAACCTAACGCTAACAACAAAACCACACAAACTCCAAATTCACACAAACTACTCAAAAAGTGTTTAGTAGCTGTTAAAACAGCTTTTGGTTGAAAAATTAGCAAAATTCTGACAGAAAATTAGTCAGTAAAGCGTACTTAGCCCAGCCAAGTCGAGACCATGTCCATTGCTGTCAAGCGGCAAACGAGATCTGGGGAAGTAGTAGTGGTGCATCCTGGGATGTAGAATAGCTCAGCCAATTAGAGACTTTGCTCTATAGTATAGCGTGCCAAGTCGGAGCCGAGGATCGGCTCCGAACCCATCAGTACAGAATGTAGGCGAGCTAGGATCACATAACATCTATATTTTAACACTAGCTACAACCTCCAATGTTGGTCTGATTCAATAATGTCTAAATGCAGTCATGTTATAAGATATCCAAGGCACTGACAGATGCTCAGATGTATTACCCACAGACTGAGAAAAATAATGCTAGCTCTTGTCTTTGGATGCCTGAAGTTCCACATCTGTATTTGTGTTAAGAACAGTGCAGCAGAATTTGATAACAAGACACTACAAACTATTTTCAAAAAGTCTTTACAGAAAGCTCCATTACATCTGTAAATTAATAATGCTGCCACTACAGAAGCACGACTTGCATGTACAGTACAAATATAGGAAGCTTATGCAAATTACAGATACCCTAAACAGGATGCAGTTTAATGAATGCAAGCAGGTACTTTTAAAACAATATTTCGAGGCCTTGTGGCTTGTGCTACATCTACCAGTGTCAACACAGAATGAAGCTTCAAGATCTGAGGGGTTGTATTAGAGATGACTTAGAACTACAGTTGCTTTGGGATGTTATTGCAGGATGGCACGTTTGTTTTAAGCCAATATATCCCCTTATTAGACTATATTTCCCATTTAGAGATGAGCTATTGTATAGCTGAACTAATATTCAGAGGTGATGAAGTAACTATTTCAGTGTAATTGGGTGACAATATGGTTGCAAAACTACACGAATCACACAGGAGCATAACAAACAGCAAAGCCTAATGTCTTGTAGTGGTCAAATATGGCTGTGCAGAGAAATGTGAAATGTGTGGCATATTCAGATAAACAAAACCAAAACAGCAAACCATATCACATGCTTTTTCTTCATTGCCATAGCTAAAACTGGGAATAGATTTATTTCATTACAACAATTAAGACTGTGCTAATAACTGTGCAAAATTCTCTGAAGTACTGCAGTTGACAGACACTACTAGTAAATTAGTGATTGCTATCTTAAATTCTGTATTTGCAAGATATGGGATACTGAAACCAGCTGTATATAATAACAGACCACAGTTTGTTAATCAGGAGTTTCAAGATTTTGCAAACCAATAGGAGTTTGCCCGTATTATGTCAAGTGCACGGGTGGAAAGGATAGTCCAGTCATTAAAGAACATTCTAGGTCAAAGTGAGTATTCTGTAGAGCCAGATTGTCATTTCTTGCTTCTTGAATACATAGACAGTCATTTGCAGTATGGAGGACTATCATTAGCACAGCTTCTTATAGGCAAAAGACTGAAATCCAAAATTTATACATCAGTTCATCAATTAATGTTTGAGAGCTATTAATCACATTTGAACTGTTGCAAACCAGACAACAGAAACATTTTGTTTTCCTGCAACAAAGCTGTCAAAAATCTACCTATCTTAATGGAAGGGGAAAGGAGTCAGAATAAATCAAAATTCTTGTAAAGGCAGTGTTGTACACAAAATACCGATTCAAACAGTACCTGACCATACCAGTTCTCCAAAATCTTTATATTAGTCATAAACAAGTCAGCTCATACCTCATATCTGTTTATAACCTGTATCTCCTTCTACACAACAAAACTTTGTACTCCTCCTCCTAAATTTACTTCCAACCTTAATCCCATTCCCCACTTTACAAATTTCTTTCTGACCTTCCCAATTTATCCACCTCCTTCAGATACTCCCTACCATTCTGTTATAACCAGGTCCTAGGTCAGTAAGTACTGTAATATTCTTCACCCCATTATCCCTGATTCATCAGCCATACTGTGGCTCTCTCCTTCTAGCGTTAACTACTTTCTATCTACAGACTAATGTCTCATTCTCCTTGGCTCCGTTTTACTTATTCGTAACATCCATGCTGTAACTCTCCTTACCCATGTCTTATAAGTCGCATCTAATATCCGCATGTCACATATATTGCACATGAACTGTTTTTATACTAAATGTTTTATACTTGAAATTTAATGTCATGTATGACTTCACCCCAAAAAATACCTGTCTTATCTTTGCATATTGTCACTATAGAACAATAACCTGTTTGTGTCTAGATGTCTTAAGAACTATCTGTGTAATGTATCTTTGTAAAATATTTGTTTTATCACGAGTATCTTAAATATATCAGCTGGAGCTTTTCTCCCAAGGAGTCTGCTGAAAATGGACTTTGTCCAGTTGGATTTCCCCAGTAAAGAAAGACAAAGACAAATAAATGAAATATATTCCAAGGAGGCGATATCCACCTTTACAAAGAAACCGGAAGCATCTTCAGAATTTGCCAGACTTGTTTCTTGAAGAAATACAAGAAACAACACAAAGCTCAGAAAGAAACTGGTTAACGTTTTCAGCATCTACTTAATTTGTAATGCCTTGTCTTGAATCAATTCCTGATATGCCAAATTCACAGCAAGATTCAACTAAAGCTTCATTCAACAATTCCGTATTACCTGGAAGGAAATAACCGTACCAGTGACTGTTATATAATGACTGGTAACTGTACATTATTTAACCTATGATTGTCTTATCAAGACTTCACTCAGATTCTGGGATTATACATAGTAAATAATTTGTTTTAAGTCTGTGAATTGTTGCTATGTAAGTTCATGTGACTCACATGTTGTATAATATAGTTATCAAATGAAGTATATAATAAACAAATAGCATCTGCATGAATGAGTTTCAAATATTCTGTAGTAAAAAGTGGATGTCAAATACAGTTATATGTGATTATTGCAGTATGTCTTTAAGGTAGCAGCATAATTACGTTTGTGCCATGTGACCATGGGCACAGTCCATCTGCAGTAAAGTCTTGAAGCTCCAGCAACTTCTTTATTAGCCATCCTAAAGCAGTATATTTTGTTAACATAACCTGCAGATGTGACAGTTGTTGTGTAGCTACCTCCTCTTACCATCAGCCTATTCTGTGATTTCTTGATTGTCTCTGTTTCCCTATTGACATGTATTCCCATTTTCACTACTACGTTGCTCTGTCTTTTTTATCTTCGTCTATAAAAATATTTCCTTATATCCGAACTAAATCTTTCACGTTCCAGCTACGTCATCTGTCCTCTCCTTCCTCCTCTTCTTTTTGTTGAGTCCACCTTCCTCTTCCTCACTTGATCCCTAGTAGCAGGATTTGAAGCACAGCATAGTATATAAACTGCATAAAAATAAGAGTGATCTGTTGTCTCATATTAATAGAGTAGTTTGCAGTTAAATAGAAACTGCCACAAGAAAGCACTTCTACTGTAAAGAAGTGATGAAGATGGGAAAAGGCAATGCTTGCCTCAGAGAAGGGAAAAATAATAGTATGTATGCCATTATATATAAGGGAATTATATTTTAGTAACTCTGGGTTTCTTGCTTGATTGTAGTATATGTATAAATGTATCACTGTATAGTTCTGAACCAATGTGCTTAAATACTTTCACTATTCAGGGAAACATATCTCATATGATGCCTTGAAATTGGACGTTCGTAGATATTTTTGTACAAATATTTCATTATTTTGCAAGGATCATTCTGGATAAGTCCTCTGTGCATCTGCTGTAGGACATGTGGATTCCCTTTTGAAGTAGGGAGAGCTAAGTAACTTGTATGGTATAGGTGAGAAGAGGGAAATACGTCAGGAACAGTTTCAAGATATGAAGACTGCATGTGTAGAAAAGGGCAAGAGTAAGAAGAAACGATAGGTAAATGGGGTGCATTACTCGTGTAGATATTCCGGGGTAAAAAGTCATTCTTTCATTACAAATGCCTGCTTTTATACAGATATTCAAATTCTAAAGGACTTCTACAAAGTTAGGATCAAATACTGCAACAGTTCCCCACATTCCTGGATAATGACAACTAAAATATTTAACAGACATTTTTGTCACTGCTTTTACATTAACATCATCTTAATAGCTTTATGAAGCTCTTCTTTCTGCTAACATCTGGTAGTCATAGGATTACTTTGAGTAGTCATGTGATTGTCTGTAGTCTGTATCTCGGATGCACCCTCTTCTGAGAATGAGGTTATCTGTGTGCAGACACCCCACCAGTATAAAAAAAATCACTGTCATACAGCAATACAGCAATGAAATAAGCAAGACTGCTGTTATAACTATTGCAACAGTTAGTCAGAGGACAAAATCCATGTTTTGCTTCACCCCCCCCCCCCCAGTTCAAAAGCCTCCTCCTTCTTCCAGCCTTCCTTTTTATGTTGCTGTTTAGTGCTGTCTTAATTAGAATGCCTGAGTGAATAATGCCTTGTGATGGGCTAATCCAAGACTGGTGACACTGTAAAGCTTTGTTTAACTCATGTCCCTTTAACACTCACTCTCTCTCACTCTCTCTTACTCTATTCACCTTCTCATCAGCGTCACTACGTTTTCATTTCTAGAGTTTTGCTGAACAGTGTAGAAATACGCTTTGCTTCTTTCCAGCAAGTGGTAAGTAGTAAGACTGAACTTTTTTCTATTTATGAGGTTTTTTTCACTGTTTTCTTCAGTATCTGTGGCTGGGAAGAGGCGGTGATAAATCTGAAATAAACTGCTTGATGCACAGAGTTTACAATTATACTTTTTAAAGTGTTGGCTCCTATGGGTCTAACCATTCTGGTATTTCTTTTGTTGTTACTTTATTATACTAGTACAGATCTGTTGAGAATCGGTACAGAGTGGCAATTCATGCCTTCCTGTAGAAGGGCTTTTGCCTGCTGTCTTTATAAGGCATCTGAGGCTGGACAGCCCACTCATGTCTATGTATGTGATTGCCATCACTATAATATACCTATATCTTCTATCTGTATCATGCCTTTAGTACAGGATAGAACACAGCTTTGTACAGGTACCCGGGTATGTCATCTTTTTAATGGAGCCGAAACTGAGACAACCATTACTTCGCATGCAAGTACCTGTAAGTACCATTCTGTAAGATGCCTGAGGCTGGATGGCCTATATATGTGTATGCCTATTGTATGATGCAGCTGAAGAAAGGCAGCACACACTTTCCTGCTTAACTAACCATGCATAATATTTTCCTGAAGTTTCTCTGACCAGATGCATTTCATGCAACATGGTATTTCACTTACTTTTTTTATTTAGTATTGCCTTTTGAATTTATGTGCTGACAGTACTATTTCTTTAGGGTTTACGATTTAAGTTTAATGTTTTACAAATGTGTTTTCTATGTCTTGCTATTAAATTTTAAAGTTTATTGGTTTGATTTAACATCTATGGTGCACGTTGATTATTTGTTTACTATATAGTATGCTACTGGATATTTTCTGATTTCCTTGTGTAGTACTGACTAAAGCACTTTAATAAATATTGATTAATTAATTGGTCTGACTGATTGCTGTAGAACAGCTCATGCTTCTTACATGGGCACCAATGCTTGCTATCTCTACAATGCACTAACCTTCCAGGTTCTGTGTAGGATTGTAGAGAAAATGAGGCATAAGCAGGCTCCCTGACAGTAGGGGTCACACAGTGACAGCAGCTCTCTGACCTTGTCTTTAAAAGAGCTCTGCACTAATATTATAATTAAATGTGTCTGCAAGGCCTTTTTGAAGATTTCTCATAGACGGTCATAATTTTTGTACTGTATGATACTGTATGCAGTTTAGAGACATGTTTACATTTATGTCTTTTTTGGGATTTACATGCTACTGTCCTTCATTATTCTTTCTGTTCTGTTTGAGAGATGAGCAAACCATACTAATGATCCACACACACACGCACACACACACACACACACACACACACACACACACACACACACACACACACACACACACACACACATATGTATGCATGCATATATGTATATATCTGTATCTATCTATAGATATAGAGATGGATATAGATATATATGTGTGTATGTATGTATATGTGTGTGTGTGTATATATGTGTATCTATATATATATATATATATATATGTATGTATAAGAAGTACCACTGGAATAACCAGAGATGAAGGTAGACCAAAAATTAGCGTAAACTTGCGTTTATTACTCATTTTCGTCAGAGACTTAATCAGAAAAACAGATACTTAACTCACTAACTTGAAATTCACTCTTGGAGATGTGGGGTTGAAAGACAATTTTTTAGATGTTAATTTAGAATGGGATTTGTGCTTGAACAGGTTTCTCAGTCAAAAACATCGTAAGACACATTTACAAACAGTTACTTACATTTCCAGTTTACATCCTTCTTTTATGAAGAAAATTCCAAAGGGACAGTTCATAAGAGCAAACCTCATGAATAGTGAAAATTCACATTTTTCTAGATGAAGTAGAATTTATTATTTGTTTATTTCTTGAAAGGGGCTATCAAGAGGTTCAGTTAAGAAACACAGCTGAGTTTGTTATTAGCAAAAGGATGTCCTATTATACCCCTATTCTTGTTGCTCCATTTGTTAATGATATTAGTAGTAAAACCAATGAAGGACATACATACTGCAATTTGGACATGACAGTTGAGTCAGTGCTCATTCAAAACATTATTAAGGAAAACTGGAAAATTTTGGAAGGAAACCAAGACCTTTTTAAGGTAATTGGAATTAGACCTTTTTGTGTTTGAGAAATATTGTAATTTAAAATTTTTATTTGAAAAAATGAAGTAACAACTATTAACAGATTAACTAACTGTAATAGAGCCCCAGGTATGTTTGTGTGGTTGCTGTAATACCTGTAGGTATATTTTGGAAGGACCATACATAAGTTTAGCACACTTGCCTTACACTATCAAAGTCCCTGGTCATTTCAATTGTAAAAGTAAAGGGCTGATTTACATTGGGGTGTGTTCCCACTTTGGTGCCTTTTACATTGGGATGACCACTCATACATTGCACACTAGAATTAGGGAGCATTATTACGATATAAAAAATAAATATGTTAAAAATGCTTTTTATAAGCATACACGTAGATGCCCGCAGTACAACAAATTTCTGTTTTCAGTATTGGAACAAAAGGAACTGGATATGAGGGGTGGTGGTTTTAAAACTCTCTTTTAGAACAAAGAGAAGCTTTGTGGCAAATAATATTAAATTCTGATCAAGAACCTGAATTAAATAAGGCTGTGAATATTAAATGTTTTTTAAAACACCGTAGGGTGTATGTCAAAAAATTATTTTATGATATTGGTAATTTTTTCTGTATTTTTACCTTTTTAATTGATTTTAATGATGTCATAATTGAAGTGCATTTTTTATTGGTTCATTCTGGTTATTTAAACCTGTATTGTTAGTAAGTTAATGTATCTTTTTTTCTGAAGAAGTTTCTGATGAAAGTGAGTAATAAACAACATTTTTTGTCTACCTTTGTCTTTGGCTGTTCCAGTGGTGTTTCTTCAGTTTTGGTTTTCTGGAATCGTGAACTTTTGTGGTTTTATGGATATATATAGATATAGAGAGGGATAGATAAATATAGATATATATGTTCATAGGTAAGTATTAGCCTAGCTGCCCTTGTGGGTCATTTTAAGCCTAGCCAATTTTCCCTTTTGTGCTCAAAATAACCTATTCCATTTGGTTATAGATTGGCCTTACCCATCCCATGGTCGATAATTATATATTACCCCCAATGAGTAACTGTATCAAACCATTGATAATTTAAGGGGACCAACGTATAGAATAAAGCATTTAAGAGTTGCTTCTATCCATTAGTAATACAAGAGGCAGTCCTGAGGTACAATTTCTGTTTTCCATCCATAGATTAAGTTGTGCTTGAATTTGGACAAGGGTGAACTATGTTTTATGTGGATAGGAAGTCTATTCCAGTGCAATTGTATTCTCTGTGAGACACCTGTCCCACCAAACAATTATGGTGATGTTGTACAAGAGGTTTAGATCCCTGGATCAAGTATATCTGATGCCATTTGACATTAAATACATGTACAGGTTCTATTCAGTGGAATAAATACACTGCTGGTTGAATGTTTTCATCTGTGTCATGAGCCATTGAATCAAAAATGTTGCTCAGCTGATAAAAAGGTGCTGTTTTCTAGCTGTGCATTATTGCTGTACAGTGGAGACTGGAAAATATATCCTTTCCCTACTGTTGTTCAGTCTCAGAGTCGGTATAGATAAAGTAGTGGGGTACTGGGGGTGCAGGCCCCACATGGGGGAGGTGCATGGTTGCTTGGTCTCTACAAAAAATGCTGTTGGGTGTCATGGTATATGTGGTTTGGTGTTGAGTCCTTGGGTTTAATAGTGTGTGTTTGGAGAGTTATTGTTCTTTTTTTTTTTTATAGTGTGCGTGTGTGTTTATGTTTGTGTGAACTTACTGTGTAAAGTTTTGGGCATGCACGATAGTGTTTACCCGTGATGTGAACATTTACATGAATCGACACACTCGTGTATTTATTGCATGTATGCATGTATATATATATATGTGTGTCTATATATATATATATATATATATATATATATATATATATATATATATATATACACACACTTGTCCATGTGTGTGTGTATATGCATATGTATAGATATATATGGTATCTATTAAACTGGTTGAAAGCAATGTCAGTTGACAGCTTGTCTGTTGACTTAATTGATAGCTTTTTATTGACTTAATTTGATTGACAGGAAAGCTGATCAACATTTGGTAGAGATCACTATAATTCCATGGTTGGGGAATATGCCCTTTCCCTGGTACTGGCAATCTCAGAGTTGGTATATTTAATTATCTGGGTATGTAGAGCATACAGCCTCCCATAGGGGAGGTGTAGGGGGCTTGCCACCTGCAAAAAACATGATTTTTGATTTACAGTGCATTGTGTGCATGTATGTATGTGTGTGTGTGTGTGTGTGTGTGTGTGTATATATATATATATATATATATATATATATATATATATATTAGTGTGTGTGTATGTATACTTAATATAGTACTTAATTTTAGCACTTAATAAATAAGCACCTATCCATGCATGTCTATGGGTCAGCTCCCGGTGTTTTCTCCTGTCTACCTGATGAATCTGGGCATCTTGGGGCAATACAGCAATTGCATCATGTAGACAGACAACCCTCTCCTCCTATGACCCAACACTACAACCTGTGAAAGATGCAATTATATAGCCAAACTGGAAGCAAAGCTGTCTTCACCCAAGACTGGACTAGACAGAGGAGTGGGTAAACACTTGCACCACACAACACTCATAACATAGTCCCTCAAAACCTACACCATCCAAACACAAACATAGAAACACAAAACACACACCTACATTCACGGAGCCTCTCAATAAAAATCTGCCCAAGCAACAGAGACCTGCAAAGCAGAAACGCAAGCAACCTCCACCCCCCCAGCACAACCCAAATGACACATAGCCCACAAGCTCAGTGTGCCACCCAGCCACAGCCCATAAGGCATAAGAACGTACCCAACACTCTAGTCATAGGTAACTCTATAGTCAGGCACACTGATGTTCCACTCACCAGGCTAAACGAGGAGAAATTTACTGTCAGCTGCCTGTCGGGTGCCAGTATCCACCACATAATGCACGCACTCAGGTCACTGTACAACAAGTACAAATATGACTCTGTCATTGTCTATGTTGGTGTGAATGACCTGAGACGTACCTCCCTGGACTACATGAAAAGAGAAATGGATCAGCTCTCTGATCTTGTAGCCCAGGCAGGTATAACCCTATCCCTGAGTAGCATCCTGCCAGCATCCAGAATGATACCACAGTAGAAGGACAAAATGATTGACTTCAACAATTGGCTAAGCTTCTGGTGTCATTCTATGGGGATCCAGTATCTGTCTCTGCCTGGGATGACATGATCGACAGACCACAATGCTTTGCCAGAGATGGCCTGCACCTGTTGCCCTTGGGATTCCAGATACTGGCTTTTGCCACCTTTTTTCATTTTTAGGCAAGGTTCAAATGACAAATTCACCACCGTAACAGGTACAAGCAAGCAAAATCTGAGGGTAATGCTACTCAATGCTAGAAGTCTAAACCTCAAAATGCACTTACTTGAGGCACTCCTTAAAATGGAGAACATCGACATCTGTGCAGTGACAGAGACCTGGTTCAAGGCTCCTGAGAACACACCTGCATTACCAGGCTATAATTCATACCACACCTTTCGGCCACCTAACCTGGACCGAAACACTAAAGGTGCAGTCATGTCCATATTCATTAAGGATATCCACACCTCCAGGCTAGTTGCTCAGCATAATGCATCCGAGATTATCCAAGTGCAACTAACTCTGGGCAAGACTGCAATCCAAATTGTAGCTTGCTACAGATCCACCATCATGCCCCAGGATTCCCACTCCTCATGTCTTGATACACTGGAAAATATTAGGGTACAACCTAACACCCTAATAATGGGCAATTTCAACTACCCCACCATTAACTGGGAAAACTACTCATGTACCAACTCTTTTGCTTAATGTTTTCTGGAATTCATAAATTCCAACGCCTTGGATCAACTCATCCACACCCCCCCACCAGGGGCAGCAATATCCTAGACCTGTTCATTACCAACATGGGTGACCGGTGTTCCACACCAGAGGTCATTTCCTCGTTGTTCATATCCGACCACAAGCTAATCACCCTAGACATCCACATCCCCCCCCCCCAATTAGGGAAACCACCGTAAAAATTTCTCCAAAGCCAACTTCATGCTTCTTAAGACAGAAGTGTCAAACTTCACGACACCCATGCAGACGGACAGTAGAGGTACAACTGCTGAATACTACACAAATGCACTTTATAAGCACTTACACAAGTGCATGGATTGTGCTATCCCTAACAGAACCAAGATGCTATCCTCTAAAAAAAGGAAGCCAATCTGGTGGTCCCCTGCCTTAAACTCTACAACAGAAGAAAGAAACTGCAGCAAAAAGAGTAAAATCCCATGATTGGAGGAACTCCCTGGTCAGCCTCAGTAAGAAGCTGAGATCCCTCATGAAACCCTCCAAAGCTAGTTACGAAAACAAAATCACCACTGTTTTTAAAGACAACCACAAAGCATTCTATAGCTATGTCAGGAATCTCAGTGGCAACACTCAGATCTGCTCTGAGTTACAGCACAATGGCAGTAAATATACAGAACCAACTCATATTGCCAACATGCTGGCAGATGGGTTCAGTGCTAACTTTACCCCACTCTCACCCCCTAAAGGGCCCATCTCTGTACCAGAAGAATGCAAAGTTCCTGTAAATATGGCTGCACAGGTAAAAACCACACTCTCCAAAGCCAAGAAACACAGCATCTATGGGATCTGACAACATCACAGGCTGTGTTCTTCACGAACTACAGAACGAACTGGTACCCCACCTAAGTACCATGTTCAATTATGGCCTCACCTCAGGCTTTGTGCCCACTGAATGGCACACAGCGATGGTTATCCCACTC
>NC_056739.1:1684571038-1684646038 GCF_019279795.1 Protopterus annectens | reverse complement strand
TTTTGAAAGTTTTATTATCTAATATAGACCCCTTTTAGTAAGGTATCTCTGTGCTTGTTTCAGTTGCTGCATGTATCTGGACAAATACATATCAAAAGAGGCATTATATTCAGTGAATGGACTAATGAGGGCTGAGTAAAGGGATACAATGACATCTCTAGACATAGATGCACTCCATTTGTTTATAAGCTGAGCAATATAGAAGGGCATTTTTATGACAGTGAACACATGTTGGTCAAAAGTTAGGTCACCTTGCCAGATGGCTAAGCCATTTGGGATTCATTGAGTGCTCCTAGCTTGCAGTCATCTGCAAACTAGGTCAGGCAGATCCCTTTGGTACTAGCTTTTATTTCCGAGAAGTAGATGCCAAACAGGAGCAGTCCTAGCACCAGATCCTGGGGAACTGCACTAGTGATTGGTCTCTTTGTGGAGGTAGGTTCTCCTATTTTGATCTCCCGCACCCTATCTGTGAAACAGTTGGCAATCCAGTTGGTGATGTAGTGGGTTTATTCCCATTTTATTTAGCATTTATGCTATGCCTGAGTGGGGGATTGTGGCAAATGTTTTGGCCAGATCAGTGTATGCGGTGTGTGCCATTTTGACTTTCATCCACTGTTTTGGTGACCTTTTCAGAGAGGTCCACTAGACTGAGTAGGCATGACCTGCCCATGATGAATCCAAATTGAGATGGGTCCAGTGTTTGAAAGTTCCCTATGTTCTTATCGATTAGTTCTATTTTAAGTCTTTCCAATGCCTTTGCTTATGAGGCTGGTCAGACTAATGGTTTTCTAATTGTTTGGGTCAGTAGAATTTCCTCCCTTATGCAGGGGAATGACTGAAGCTGTTCTTCATTGTTTTGGTATAAAGACTGTATGGAGACTGAGGTTGAAAAGTATTGTTAGGGGGAGTGGCTAAATTGTGCTTTGTGTTATATAAGATACATCCATGGATATTGTCAGGACCCATGGATGTAGTATTTTTAACTTTTGATAGCATTTTATTGGCTTGGTCTTGTGCGTTAGTTGGTGGCGAGTCATTTTCAGGTATATCTTGTGGGATAGATGGAGGGGAGAGATAGGGTAAAGTTTGAACTGAATTTATTGACTAGTAGGTTCATGATATCAGTAGCCTCAGTGCAGGTAATGTTGACAATCGGCTCAGACCATCGCTGCATTGTGTATCTGAGATTACAAACATAACTAAAGAGGCCTTATGATGGTCTTTGGCTTGGGTGGCTTTATCAGCCTCAAACTTGGCTTTGGTGGATTTTATTAAGCTTCCGAATTGTTTGTTACTTTAATGATGAGGGCTCTGTTATTCTTGGAATTACCCTTCTTACATTTAGCTTGTTGATATTAAAGCTCTATCAAGTGAGTTTGTTTCTGGGGTATGCCCTGTGCTTTTTCCTGATGGGTACTGCTGCATCTATGCAGTTGTTTGCATGCTGGTATAGTGTGGTGGTATACATTTCCATATATTCATTTAAGTTAACTAGGTTTGGTGTAGGTAGTCATATAGAAATTTCTAACAGTATCTTGGGTGGAAGGAGTCTCTGGTTTCAGTTTTATTTTGAAGCAGGTGGCTTTATGGTCAGACCTAACAAGTGATGAAGGTTTGCACAGGATAGTGCAAGATGCCCCATATTAGTAAGGACAAGATCCAAGATGTTGTTCATCCTTGTAGGTTCTCAGAATAGCTATTCCAGTGCATTTGCATTGACAACGTCTAGAAATGTCTATGCTTGTGCACTATTGGTGGTGCAGGTTTCCCAGTTTATAGTGGATAGTGTGGAGCACCTATGAAAATGGTATTGGATTTAATACTGAGGGATTCCCATTCTTGTAGATGGGTGATGTGGCTTTCCTTCATCATAGAGGAAGTTCTATAGCTACCTAATGTACTGGTCAAGACCTTTCTGACCAGATTTGGCATGAAGACTGAGATACCTCCACCCTTTTCCCACCTTGGGCAGTTGTTCAAAATGTGTGGAAGGCATTATAACCCTGCACAGCCGGAGTGCCCTCTGCCATTGTAAACTATGTCTCAGTCAGTACACATTCATCTAAGTCCACCAGGGCAAGAAGGGCTCGTAGGGAGTGGAATTTCTTGATTAGGCTCCTAGCATTAATCACTAACACCTTCATATTTTCCTTTGCTTGCTTCATTGTATTGATAGGTTTATAATATTGGTATTGCTTAAAAATGGCATTATGGAGGTAGACAGTGTCTTTGCCAATAATTGCAACCCTAGATGGGAGATGTGCAGGCCATCCCTAGTGAAGCAGCATGGTCTGTCAGTCGTATCTTTCCAGGCTGACATATTAGAATGATATCAAAAACTAAGCCAATTATTGAAGTCAAGTGTTTTTGTTTATATTGTTGCATCATCCTTGCAGAAGGTATAATGCTGCTCAATGCCAGTCTTATACCTTCCTGGAACACATAGTCTGAGATTTCCATCATGTCTTTCTTCATATAGTCTAGCGAGGTAGATCTCAAGTCACTGATACCCAAAGTACTTGCTGTTCAAGGACATGACAGTGTATGTAATCTGATGGATTATTGCACCAGACAAGCAACTAACTGTTACCCTTTTTTTTGCTCAGCCTGGAAAAAAGTATGTTTTGCAATGCAGTTATCTATAACTAAAATGTTTAGTTGGGTGTAAACCTGCCTTATGGACTCCGCATCCATGACTTTGGGACTCCTTGTACTATGTGAGGATGAAGGCTTAACTTGCTAAGGGTTCTTTATGCCTGTGTTGTGTTTCTGGAGATCTTTGAGGTTTAGGCATGTTAATCTTTAGAACTTTTGCATATGATGGATTATGTATATTATGATGTCTTTGGTGAGGTGTGTTATGTGGTGTACTGCTGACGATTTTGGTGTCTGAGTTTAATGTGTGTGCGAGATTTTTGCCTGCAAGGACATTATATATGCACTTCTCTCACACACTATGTTATGCTGTTTGAATAATAGATGATCATTAGACAGCATGAGACAATTCTTATACTATCTCAAGCTACCCATCTCAATTTATATGGACCTATTTGATACATACTGATTGTTCACCTCCACCATGCTTAGAGGTATCACTAGTCAAACTTCGAATAATCATACATTGGTAAAGAACAACTGCCCTCCCTCTCTTTCACATCATATCATTTTCATAGAACTCCTCTCTGTGAGCTCTTAAGTCTGAAACCTAGAACAATGTTACACAGTAAAGCTAAAATAATTTCTATAAAATAAGCAAATGCAGTGAACAAATAAAACATACATTTGTTGCACTTCAGTACCATATATTCTACTGGTATATTCCATAATCGTTTTCTTTTTTTTTTACTTATTTTATTCATTCACCTTTTTGTATTCTAGACAGCCGTCATCCATTTCGTACTCCCCTTTTTTATGTTACAGGCATGGATAACCTGTTGAGTTTTTATAGCATTTTATTGATCTTTATTCAACAGCTGATAACTTACAATAGTTTATATATTTTTTTTATTTGAGAGAATTAAAATCATGCTTGCAATTCCCATTTCATATTTTCATACAGTTTCAGGAAAAAAAAACTTATACAGAGTTCTTTGATTTCATGTAACTAATAGTATTCTGAGTGACTTAATCTAGAATCAAAGCAGGGAGGATACAACATTTCAATCCCTCAGATTTTCATAAAAGTAATACTCTTGTGTCAGTCTGTCAAGCTTGAGCCACATTCAAACAATCCCGCCACTCTCCAAAATCAGCTCTTTTGCATATTCTTTGTGTATTTTTTTTTATTAAGGAAATAAAAAATTAACAATAACCAACTTCAATAAGGTGATATATTTATCTTATCAACCATGACAAACAGTTGGGGTCTTATTATGTTGGGCCCCTACCATAATAGCAGGCACTGAGGCTATTACTGTACTTTTGGTACTTGCATATTATTGCAACCAGATTTTCGCGGGGAATAGCGGTTGCTTCCCGATCCTTGAATCTGGTCGTGAATGTCGTAAAAATGTAAAATAATGTGTTTTCTTTACCACTGCAGTTTGTTTTGTGCAGTGTTATCATTAAAAAGTAGAAAACATAGTGTTGTTCTTTCTTTATTTCCCACCACACAGAAAAAACAAACCAGCGAATGAACAATCCACATAGTTACAGCAGTAAGAAAATCAAGAAACCGTGAAATACAGTCTGTATCTGTCTGAACACGCAAGTCATTATATCCCTACCATTGTCACAATTAATAATCTGAAGACATTTGTTCAATAAAAAGGTCAACCCAAAACTTGTTTCGTCTATGGATGACATATTCATTTTATTAATATTTGTGATAAATGAAGGTGTTCACAATGTGGCGGGTTTGAGCATTGCTTAAACTGTTTTATGACCTACAGAAATTGTAAAAAGACAGGACATCTCTGGTTTACTGTCTACAACTGTTAGCTTTTGACACTGAGCAAGTCTCTAAGGAGGACTCGAATTACTGTCCCTATCCCCCCCCCAAATAACAGTGATGTAGGTGATTTAGCTACAAATATTTATGCTGAAATGAATGAGGAAGCAGTGCAGCATACTATGGATTCTGATGAGGACAAGAAACAGGACATACCCGTTAGTGATGGTATAGATGATGTTATTCAAGTGAATGAAGCTAAATCCAATACGTTTGGAAAAAGATAAAGATGCAGTATACATTTACATTACAAGTAATACTGAAAACATTTGTTTCGTCAGTAACAGAGCAGCCATGACAATTCAGGTATACGTGTGTAATGCACGCAAAACAGGAAGATTAAGTTTTCAATTATTTTTCATCCTGAAGGTAATCCAAACTTATTCTTCAGCAATAATGAGTTAGAATAACACCTTATAGTGTTTAGGAAAAAGGTAGTGAGAGTACTAGCCACGATGTGTAGCGTCTTCTATTTCCATAAAAACTCAGACAGCAACAGCAGTATAAAATCCAAATACGATTTATTAGAGATAAAAAACGTATGATGAGTGCTTTCGCGTAGTGTGACCTACGCTTCTTCAGATAGTTTTAATAAAAATAATGTGCATTTAAATACTTGATTGCACAGGAAAATTCTTCTCTTCACAACAATTAACTAATTATAGTGTTGTGCTACTATCAAATATCTTGCAATACCTATTACAACCATTTGAAATGCTGCTTGGAGAACACTAAAACTTCAGTAAACAATGACTAATATGCATTTAAAATAATTGCGCAAAATGTAATAACAAGAAGTATATATATACTTTTTTATACTTTTTATGACAAAATATCTCTATATGGAATGAACTAATTAATACAATCTATGTCATATAACAGAATATACCCATTGGCAGTCAATATACAACATTTTGTTGTTCTGAATTATATTAATTATAAAAATATTTTATTATATAATTGTTTTAGATCTTATTAAATATATATTTAAAGCTAAAAATATACCTAAATATAAAAGCATGAAATACTTAATGTTTGTATACACTGTTAATATACAACCTTAGGTACTCTTAAATAATGAATTTGCTATTTATGGCAGTGTATATACATACATCCTGAAACAAAACATTTTGCTAAAAAAGCAAAAAACAAAGAAACAATAAAAAACAGAAAAAACAGAAAAAATATGAAAATCTATCTAGCTGAGTATTCATTAGATAACTATATGTAATATCTATAATATATAAATAACTATGAAGTACATGTATATATATAAATTAATAAAACATTTGAGTAAAAGATAACCATTGATGTTATATATGACTGAAGATGATATATTAGTCAGTCCTTATGTATAATCAATGTTAATGTGTGTATTCACTATATGCTGTATAACTATATAAATCATATAACATCAAAAAATATATAGTAAAGATGAATTATCATTTTCTCCCTATTAAAATGGGTTTAATGGATAAATAGTTATTTATGCCTGGTGGCAAATGTGCAGCTAATCTTATTATCCAATTTAATTCCGCTTTAGCCAACTCATTATCCAAGTCTCCCCCTCTTTTGTTATGTTGTATTACCTGCAGTACTCTAAAACTAAAGCTTTGAGTAGAATGCTCTAAAATATGTTTCGCTAGTGCGTTTGTTTCATCGCTCTTGCGAATATCATATTGATGATTGTAAATACGATCTCATAGTTTTCTTTTTGTCAATCCTACATAGAAGGCTTGACAAGCTTTGCAGGTTGCAAGGTATATGAGGTTGATAGTGTTACAGTTGGCATAAAATCTCGGAATAAATGTAAAGTCAATATGAGGATGTTTGTATGTCTGTGTCTTTGTAATGTTGCTGCACCTATTGCACTGATGGCATGGATAAGTTCCCAGAGTCAATAATCTATTGGTTTCAGTGTTACAATGATTGTTCTTACCATAATGATTATTGCATAAAATTTGTTTTAAATTGTTACTATTCCTATACAGGAACCAGGGTCTATTACCCACAATGTCTCTAATGTGTGTGTACATTGTGAGAACATTCCAATTATTAAGAACAATTTGTTGTACTTTATCTATGTCACTAGTATATTTGATCAAATTGTCCCTATTATTAACTCTATTGAAACTTTTGTAATACTTTTTTCTAATAGGTGAAGCGATATATTCAACATGTGTGGAATCGGTATCACCCAGAATATCTTGTCTCACACTCCTCACCATTTTTGATTCATACCCTCTATTTATAAATATTGCTTCCATAAAGTCTGCTTCCCTCATTAAATCTTCTGATTCAGTGCAAAGTCTAGAAATTCTTGTGTATTGACTTCTTACTATGCCATAAAAAGTGTGTCTAGGGTGCATACTATCGTATGTTAGGATGGCATTTTTCCACATCGGTTTCCTATATAGAGAAGGGACAATGGTGCCTTTTCCTGTAACTTTAAGGGTAACATCCAAAAAATGTATTTCTGTAGATGAATATTCTTTGGTAAACCTGAGGAAGGTAGTAGTAGTCTCTAAATACTCTTAAAACAAGTCAAAAGATTGTATGGTGCCTTCCCAGATGATAAGTATATCATCTACAAAGCGTTTGTAATATTTTACTGACTTAAACATTTCATGATTAAACAGATGTAATTTTTCCCACCAGTATACCACCAGACTGGCGTATGTATTTGCACAGGGGGTGCCCATGGCCACCCCCCATTTCTGTAGATAACATACATCGCCAAATAAAAAGATGTTATTAGAAAGTATGGATTCTAATAACTGACAAACCAACATGGTTCTTTCATTAGTAAATGAAGTCTCCTTTACCAAAAGTTCTCTAACATATTGTATGCCTATATCATTAGGTATTGATGTGAATAGATTTTTCACATCTAGTGTTATAAGGAAATGGTTCGGTTGTGTTTTCAAACTTTCCAATAGATGGTATGTATCTTTTAAGATGGATGAGTACTGATTTACTATTGGTCGTAAAATACTCTCCAAAAAAATGGATATATGTGATGTTATCCAATTGTCACCTGATACAATGGGCCTCAATGGAATAGAGACATTGTGGGTAATAGACCAAGGTTCCTGTATAGGAATAGTAACAATTTAAAACAAATTTTATGCAATGATCATTATGGTAAGAACAATCATTGCAACACTGAAACCAATAGATTATTGACTCCGGGAACTTATCCATGCCATCAGTGCAATAGGTGCAGCTACATTACAAAGACACAGACATACAAACACCCTCATATTGACTTTACATTTATTCCGAGATTTTATGCCAACTGTAACACTACCAACCTCATATACCTTGCAACCTGCAAAGCTTGTCAAGCCTTCTATGTAGGATTGACAAAATGAAAACTACGAGATCGTATTTACAATCATCAATACGATATTCGCAAGAGCGATGAAACAAACGCACTAGCGAAACATATTTTAGAGCATTCTACTCATAGCTTTAGTTTTAGAGTACTGCAGGTAATACAACATAACAAAAGAGGGGGAGACTTGGATAATGAGTTGGCTAAAGCGGAATTAAATTGGATAATAAGATTAGCTGCACATTTGCCACCAGGCATAAATAACTATTTATCCATTAAACCCATTTTAATAGGGAGAAAATGATAATTCATCTTTACTATATATTTTTTGATGTTATATGATTTATATAGTTATACAGCATATAGTGAATACACACATTAACATTGATTATACATAAGGACTGACTAATATAACATCTTCAGTCATATATAAAATCAATGGTTATCTTTTACTCAAATGTTTTATTAATTTATATATATATACATGTACTTCATAGTTATTTATATATTATAGATATTACATATAGTTATCTAATGACTACTCAGCTAGATAGATTTTCATATTTTTTCTGTTTTTTCTGTTTTTTATTGTTTCTTTGTTTTTTGCTTTTTAGCAAAATGTTTTGTTTCAGGATGTATGTATATACACTGCCATAAATAGCAAATTCATTATTTAAGAGTACCTAAGGTTGTATATTAACAGTGTATACAAACATTAAGTATTTCATGCTTTTATATTTAGGTATATTTTTAGCTTTAAATATATATTTAATAAGATATAAAACAATTATATAATAAAATATTTTTATAATTAATATAATTCAGAACAACAAAATGTTGTATATTGACTACCAACGGGTATATTCTGTTATATGACATAGATTTTATTAATTAGTTCATTCCATATAGAGATATTTTGTCATAAAGTATAAAAAAGTATATATATACTTCTTGTTATTACATTTTGCGCAATTATTTTAAATGCATATTAGTCATTGTTTACTGAAGTTTTAGTGTTCTCCAAAAAGCATTTCAAATGGTTGTAATAGGTATTGCAAGATATTTGATAGTAGCACAACACTATAATTAGTTAATTGTTGTGAAGAGAAGAATTTTCCCGCGCAATCAAGTATTTAAATGCACATCAGTTTTTATTAAAACTATCTGAAGAAGCGTAGGTCACACTACGCGAAAGCGCTCATCATATGTTTTTTATCTCTAATAAATCGTATTTGGATTTTATACTGCTGTTGCTGTCTGAGTTTTTACGGAACTAGAAGACGCTACACATCGTGGCTAGTACTCTCACTACCTTTTTCCTACAACTTTGACAGTTTGGCGAGAGATCTACTCAGCAGTGAGTTTGCCTTCCTTTTTACCTTTGTGACCTTATAGTGTTTCCAGCACTCGTTTTGACTCCACTATGCGAATTCCGCAACTGTGAAAATCTGGTTGCGATAATATGTAAGTACCATACTTTTTTATTTCATTCTAAAATAAAACAGAATTAGAGGCACACAGTTAGTCATCTTCCTTAACATTGTGCTCCTGTTCTGCCATATGGCTGAGAAAAACCTAGGTAGACAAGACACTTTGCTCTGTCACAGCTACAAACATTATTAAACTTCCATTCTGCCATAGGGTAGGATTCTGAAGAATAGAGCTGATACTCTTGTAAACACATTTCCTGTGGTTTCTGTCACCTTTCACTTCTTGAAGATTTTGCTTTCAGATTATGTTCTGAATTAAAAATTTTAGTGAACATATTTTTACATGATTAACAGATTCCAACTTAAGGAGATAAATGGTATAAAACATATTTTATTGACTGGTGAATTGACTTTGATTTGTAATTTGACAGCTGATTCTGTAGAACTTGGAAAATCTGCAACACTAATATCTAGCAGTCCCCAAGAACCATACTTAAAGTGATGTACTTTATCTGTTTGCGAAGTTCTTTGGGATGATTACATTTCACCAGGTGCTAGCATATAATTATTAAAAAGAATCAGCTGATACATCACGTTTAACTTGAGTGAGATATCAGTTAATTCACTGCTGTGAACTCAAAGCTGTTGATTAGTTGGTGTCATAATTGAAAAATGGTAACATGACGTGAGCATTAAGGTAAGGCATTTGGGAAAGTAAATAAGATATTGCGTTTCGAGAGAGAGAGAGAGAGAGAGAGACAGAGAGAGAGTGAGATAGAGAGGGAGACAGAGAGAGCGAGACACCAATCAGAAGTGGAAACATAAATTTTGCTGTGCGGATATGGAACAGTATTGAGGCTGTTTTGAAATATTATACTCTGCTAAACTGAAAATGCTATTAAAATGTCTGAGAGTCTGAAACAGAAGGCATGGAAACTGCTTAAAGAAAATAACTGTATACAATACTGAAGAAAGGGGAATAGACAACCAACTTAAATTTACCTCTCATCTACAAAAAAACATCAAAAAAACCCACCAAAAACTTGGTATGCTTTATAGACAAAAAGCATACCTTACCTCTGCTACTAAAATAACACTCGCTTCATCCTTCCTTATCCCCTCCCTTCTCTATGGTGCCCCACTCCTAACTAATCTGCAATCCTCCCTCAAAAAACAACTTTCCTCTTGTTACAACAAAATTGCAAAATTTGCCACCAGCCACAAGTCTTCCTCCCACCACTGTCTCTCCCTCCAGATACTAAAATGGCTAGAACTTCCCAATCAACTCACTTACACTCAGTTAACTTTAGCCCACAAACTTATTCTCAACCCCTCCCTCTGTCCTTCCCTTTCTTCCACATTTGACATGCATCTTCCCAATAGAGTATTGAGATCAAACAATCAAAACCTACTCAAAGTCCATAAACCTACACATCCCCCAGGCAAGAACCTTCTATCCTTCAACCTAGCTCGCCTCTGGAACTCCCTTCCTCCACTCATCCGCACCACCTCTAATCACTCTGCTTTCAAAAAATCTCTCTATACACACCTTGCATCTCAGTGGGAATGCTCCTGCTCCCACCCTACATAACCTACTCTTCTCCTTCTCTCATCCGCCATTGCTCTGCCTCATCTTATTCTACCCAGATTCTACAGAAGTTATTAGATAAGCCCTAGGTTCTCTTCTTCCCCCACTTCATCATGTCACTGAACCTCCTCTTCTTTTCCAGTAACTAATTTTTCCTAACTACTCTGTATTAAATGGATATTTCTGAGCTAATAAATATAATTATTATGTACTTTCTGCACATTGTATTTAGCTGTTACATTTTTTGCTTTCTTTCTTTTTTACCTATTGTTAAACTGAAATGTTTGAGTGAATATATGTTTGTAAGAATGTTAAATGTGTTTTTGGAGCTTTTCTCCCCAGGACTCCATTGAAAACGGGTTCCTTGTGGCCCAATGGACTATCCTGGTAAACCAACTGCAATAAATAAATAAATAAATAAATAAATCTTCTGAGAAATACGAGAAAGCATTGAAGAGGAGGAATGCTATTCATGACAAATTTGTTAAAAACCCCAGGTCATGACTTGCAATGGGATGAGACAGTTTTAGGAGGGACTTTATAAAACTCTTGTTCAGTTAAACAGTGATACATTCTTTGCATGGGTTTGTGGTTGAGGTAGATGTGGAACAATTAGAGAAGATATGAGGAAAATATGAGGCACTTGTTTAAACATATTAGGAAAAAGAGGCTGAGCAAAGATGAAAGAAGCAGAAGTCATGTGCTCTATGGGAATACTGCAGGAAATGATAGAAGGAATTAATAAGTCCTTATTGCTGAAACACCCTTCCATATTTTCAAGCGTGCATGATGAAATACAGTAAAAGAACTTAAGTCCAAAAACATAGCAACTCATGTGCATTCCGGTGCTATTACTCCTTAATATTATTTTACATTTTCAGAACTGTCCGCTTGTGAAGCATGGGCAGGCATGGCTCAAGTCTCTTTTTTTTTTTATCACAAAAACTGAAAACAAATGAAGAAGTAGATATGTCTTCATGCATATAGTAATGCATTTTATTTAAATAAGCATATATGCTGGCCTTCTGGGAATACATTCATTTATTTAACCTTCTATGGAAATTATAAAATATACTGAATTATTTTCTGTGATCTTTTCCATTTATCATTTGCAGCAGTAACTTTTCTGTAACCGTGTTTCTCATGTTTCTGTTGGACATTGGGTATTACACATAAATGCAGCATTTCTGACGTAACAAAATTCTAACTAAATAAACAATCAAACAAGCAGACCAGTAAGTAAATAATGTTAACACAGCACCTCAGCGCCTTATGCAGCAGACAAAGCCCAGAAGTAAAACATTCAAGAGTACATAATCATACACTAACAACACTAGTTGCAGTCTCTCAGTACTGAAAACCGTTACATGGGTCATTAGTGACCTCCTTAAGGTGAGAGACATCACCTTCTGCACTTGATACTATTTAATCTGTCAGCAGTTTCTGACACCACTGAGTATTTCTTTCTGAAGTTCTCTTATACATCAATTATTTTGGAGAATCTACCTAAACGCATACAGCAAATCTTTTATATTTTCAGAATTTATTATAATTTATTCCTCTGTTGTAATTATACCATGCTGTTTTATTGCTGAACTGCTCACTGCTTGTTTTGTTTTAATAACAGGATGGCTAGGTTTAGGCATCTAAATATAAAAACAAAGAAATACATTTATAGTGGGGTTTCCACATACCCAGGCTAATATTCAAGAAACAGTCCCCCAACATGTGATTAAAGCCCGATTGTTATCTTTGAGTCAGACCAGGCATCCTAAAAATCACTGGGTAAAGACAATGAGAATCTGCATTACTTAATTTATATATAATGTAAGATGAGTGGAATCCAGTCAGCTGCAATACTAAAAGAGAGAGATCAAGGAGAAATAGCTGCATTACAGCTTCATACATTTCCTCATTTGAATGATTCTGGGCTAACTTGGGAATGACGAAAGCCCCTTCAATGATGGCAAAAGTCTAGTTACAGACGGAGTAAAAAAGAAAAACCTTAAAACTGGAGACAAAGAAGGGTTTAGTGCTTTGAACAAAGAGCCACTCAATAAGGCAATCCTCTTGGACATTCCTTGAGAAATAAGCTGCAGATTTGCTTGTTTAACAAATGTGCACGTCACTGCACTTGATTCAGCTAGTCACATTTTTATCTCTGATTGCAATTTATTTTTCAGGGAGAGTGAGAACTACATAAAAGCAAAAGATCTATAACTCAAGCTTTATTCATTTATTTATTTAAATTTGTTAAAGGACCATTTTCAGTCATGGCCAGAAATACAAAACAGTCACAAGTGTTTACAGTGTGAATAAATTAAAAATAACAGCAACAATAATAATAATAATAATAAATATAGTAGCACATATATTTCTAAGTGGTTTGTGTCATGAAGCCTGGTTGAAGAAATGTGGAAGGCCTGCTCTTTGACACTGGCCAGGTGAATGACACCCAGAATGCAACCCCCCCAGCGCCTTGTCATGGTGGCTAAAAGAACAAGAAGGCGAGCGTTGCATTTTCTTCATGTTCTTTCTCTTCACCAGGTTTTCTCAGATTTGGCATATCCATCTATCCATCCATCCACAATTCCCATTTCACATTTTTGCATTGCAATGGGGTGTCACATTAACAGTGATAATCGTGTATATATATCTGTATATGTGTGTGTGTGTATGTATGTATATATATATATATATATATATATATATATATATATATATATATATATATAGATATATATATATATATATAGATATATGGTTTCACTTTGAAACCTTGACATACTAAAATATCGAATTTCAGTGTCTCGAGACCAGAACAGCGAAAGTGCAGAAAAACAAAAAAAAAAACAGAACACCGACATACAAAATATCGAAATTAACAGACCACAAAGAATACCTCCCCCCCCTACATAAAAACACAAAAACAAAACAAACAAAAAAAACCTACATAACACTAACATACGTTTAAGCAGGGGGGGAAAACCACCCTGCACCTCCCCATGTGCCCCCCACACCCCCGCTACTTATATATATCAACTCCGAGGTCACACTAACTTGAAAAAAAAAAAAAAACTTAATATAATGTGCCCTACTCTCCCATTGCACACTGTTATGCTTATGTCACAAGGAACACACACACTACACATATACAAAACACACCACTTTTAACACTTACACATGCACACACACACACACACACACACACACACACACACACACACACACACACACACACACACACACACACACTCTCACTCACTCTCACCTACCTACTCTAACCGTCTTCTAAAACTTCCCAAAAAAGTAATACAAACCACATTTCTACAGAAAACCCTATCAAACTACAAGCCTAACTTAATCTCCAACAATAACCACATGTCGGACTCCATCTTTCCTACTCGTACACCAAAGAACCTTAAAGTGATAGCATACAAATGAGAACAGAACACATCACACCTACTACAGAGTTAACAAACTACAATTCGACAATATACAGCTTCAAGCAACTGCACTTTCCCTGTTCTGGTTTTAAAAGAACACTGATCCATTTAAATACAGCCTACACTAAATATGTATCAGGGTTTGAAATGGAGATTGTGGTACAGTGAGAATTGGGAAATTTACCTTTTTCTCACTGTAGTATGATCTCACAGTTGCATATATATAAGTTAGAGGGGGTGTGGGTGTGCAGCCCCCCATATGGGGGTTGCAGGGGGGGCTTGCCCCCTGGCAAAACCACTGATATTTAGTGTAGATTGTATTTAAACAGAGCAGTGTCCCTGTAGGCGAAGACTGAACTTGTGGTAGGTTGAAAAGTTTGATGTTCCAGGTTTTGTTATTTTAAAATTTCAAGTAAACAGGTTTTCACTATCATCTCGATGTCACATAATTTGAATGGATTTACTTCAAATTATAGAATACTTACATTAATGAATCCCATTTCATCGAACCTTACTTCATCGACTCTCGTTACATCGAACTTCCGGAACTACAAAAAGGAAACCCCAGGAAAGGAATCACTTGACCACCAGGACAAAACAACAAACATAAAAACAAAAAAAGCCTCCAAGTGGGGGGCTTCGCCTCCCACAGCCCCCCAACTAAATATACCAACTCCAAGATCACACTACATTGGAGGAAGGGCAAAGTTTACCATGGTGGCCAAGTGTTTCCTTTACCGGGGTTCCTTTTCGTAGCTCCAGGAGTTCAATATAATGAGAGTTGATGAAGTGAGATTCGATGAAATGGGATTTGATAATGTAAGTATTCAATATTTTGAAGTAGATCCATATATATATATATATATATATATATATATATATATATATATATATATATATATATATATCTACCAGCAAAAATATTGAAATAGCTGCCAGCTGTATCTAGCAATTCTGATGCCCTTTGCTGTACCGAAATGTGGCACACCCCTCAACTTTAAGTTGAGAAGCAAAAAAAAAAAAATCTCATTTCTTATTTAAACTGTACAAAACTGCTTGGTACATTTCTAGCAAGTGAGCAAACTACTTCCTACAGTTTATACCACATATGAAGCACTGAAGCACTTCAGCCCTGACTGCATGCAAATGCAGTACCAACATTGTCTTTAATGCACTAAAGACTGATTGTCATCTGCCAATTGCACCCCGTAACACTTTGCACCTAGGCCAGCTGCCCCTTTCACTCACCCTAGTAATACCTCTACTCTAGGCTGCTGAATAGATTGTCACTTTTATTATCCAACATTATGCACATTTTTTTTTTTCATTGTGACACATTTTGCCTTTTGTCCTAGCATTGTAGGAAACACTTTAGATATGGCCTGACTATAGCTCTCAACCAGTCAGGGTAAAATTTCAACAGAATCAGGGACAACGGCAGAGAAAATCAGGGAAGATTTTTTAAATATTGGTGCTATTAACTTGAGACTTTGACAAAATCAGAGCATATGGATGAATATACCTTTTCTGGAATAAAGAAGTCTATAACTCTTAAATCATTGCCATTATTCATTATATGCAATTCACCACCTTTCCTCCAAAAGTCAACTGTTTTACGTGGGATTAAGAGGGACAGAACTAAAATTTGTGTAAAAAAATCAGGGACAGTTGAGAGGTATGACTGCACTCTTCAATTCTGAATTTTAACTGAGTATAAAAGTGTGATGTGTACACAGTGAGAGCATGACTTCTGATGCATACTTTTATTTTTACTTTGCTATTTTGCTCACATTGCTAATTTCAACTGTTTTGCAGTTAGTATAGAAAACCAAGGCTGCAAACTGTTAAAAAGCTGCTTCATATAGCTCAGGGTGCAAACATGAATTCCTTCCACCTCCATTTGCCTACTGAGTGACTGAGCAAGTCACCTAACCAGGCAATACACCAGAGTTGCATCTGAAAAAGGATGCATGTGTTTAGTGGGCTTACCAATTTTAACATATATATATATATATATATATATATATATATATATATATATATATATATATATATATATATATATATATATATCAAACTCCACCATGTAAGCCAGTGCACGTCTAGTTGCAGTTTTCACTGAAATAGCAGATGTTACGTGGTCCTACCTCGCCTACATTCTTTACTCACGGGTTCGGAGCCGAAAATCGGCTCCGACTCGGCCAACTTATTTTCTAGCACAAAGTCTCTAATTGGCTGGGATAACCTGGTATCCCAAGATGCACCTCGCCCTAGCCCCAGATCTCGTTTGCCGCTCGTAGAGTTAGGACGTGGTCTCGCTTGGCTGTGGCCAAGTACCCTTTCTATACTTTTCATAAGTATTTAGCAGTCTGTTTCTAGTAAAAAGCTATTTTAATAGCTAGTTTTCATTGTGAGTGTACTGTGTGAGCGAGTTGTGGTATCCCTCTTTTGGCAGGCTAGGCCCATTTAAATAAGAGGACCTAGTCCTCTCCGGTGTGTTTTTTCTGTAAAATTGTATTTTTGTTGGTCGGTAGTTAGATTCCTTGCTGCACCAAAGAAATGTTTAAATTAGAGTTTCTTTGGCTGTTCTTGGTTTGGTTTTCCTGCCTTCCTCTTGTGTCTGTCATTGTAGGTTGAGTGGGTGCTGTGTACTATTATGTCTAAAGAGCAGAAACAGCATAACCCTCTGGGTTTAAGAAATGCTCTAAATGTGGCTACAAGATGTCCATCACAGATGTGTTTATTGTCTTGCTGGTATTCACCTGCAAGAGTCCTGCAGTTTTTGCCACGCTTTTAGCCCGAGGGTACTGCAGGAAAGAAAAAATAAGTTGATTTTGAAGGGCCTGGTTAAACCTTCTTTTGAGGAGTCCTTAGACTCTTCTTCTAGTACTAAGTCTAAGACTTCCAAGGCCAAGAAAAGATCTCCAGCTCCATCTGTCTCTTTGGAGACCCCGGAGAAAGTTTCGAAAGTGGATACTGCCTCCTCGGCTCTATTGTCCTCGGGGCCGCAGGAGGTATCAGTTGTACTGGAGTCGACCTCGGCCCCAATATTATTGGATCCTATTCAGAGCCGTTCACCCAGTGTTAGGCCTGAGTCTCCGGGTAGGAGATCCCGATCTCCCTCTATTTCCTCCAAATCCTCTAGGCTGTCTGATTTGGATGTGGATAGGGTGATCCAGAGGCTCCTGCAGTTGCCGGTGTTAGCAAAATTGTTCTCGGCTCCGGCCCAGTCGGCTCCAGAGCCAGTCCCTATTCTTGTACCAATGATTCCTCCTCCGAGCACCCCTGTGTCATCGGAGCTGGAGTGCTCCGCGCCGAGTGATGTTCTCATGTCGGCTCCGATACCCCTTGCAAGTTTATCGGAGCTGACGTCTGCTTCAACCATGTCGGTTCCGTCCTCTGGTTTCAGTACTTGGGTTTCCTCAGTCGGACCCGAGGGGGATACCGCGGGACTCTTGTCGGTTCTGAGTCTCCCTCTCGGTGCTTTGGCTCGGGGAACCCTGACTCCAGTTGTGGTCTCGGAGACGGGTCGGTCCTCGGATTCGGGGGGACCTGCCTTCGAGGCTATGAGGATTGCACTGGCCAGATCATCAGTTACATCACCCAGATTGGTCACTCCTTCCCCCTACACCCCGGCTAGAGCCTCTGACACACCCCTGTCCTTGGATGGCGGAGCCCAAAGGTCTGAGGATACCCCGATGAGCGGTCCCCAACTTTCTGAGGGCCCCTCAGGGTCAGTGCCTGAGGCCCCCCCTAGAAAGAAGTTGTGCAAGAGGAAGCACATAGACTCCCAGGACGAGTCCCTCACTTCCGATACCAACCTTGAGGAGTCTGAGGGGTCCCCTTAGTCGTCCTCTGTTGATGTCTCTTTTTCCAACATCCTGGAGATTTTGAGGCAGAGAGGTGACTGGCCTTCCAAGACTCCCTCTGAGGAGGAGTCGGTATTCCTCAAGGCCTTCGGAGCTCAACCCTCCGCCTCCTGTGTGTCTCCACCCTTCCATGAACTCCTGGATTTGATTTGTCGAAGGGTGTGGGAGACCCTTGATTCTGTGGAACCGGTGCCCAGATGTCCAAATAAGTTTCTTTTTGCTCCCCTGGGGAAAGAGTTCCTGACCAAAGGGGTTTCCGTAGATGCCTTGGTGGTGGCGGCAGCCACTCAGCAGGAAGTTGCAGCGGCTTCTTCTTCCGTCCAGCCTCCTAACAAGGAGTCCAGGAGTATGGACCGGTACGGGAAGCGTACCTTGTCTTCAGCGACCTTTACATTGCGGTCGCTGAATTATCTTTGTCATTTTACTTGGCTTCAGAGAGATCTCCTTAAGGAGCTAGGAGACACTCTGATGGGTAACATGCCTGAGGCGGTAGTGCAGACTGTTAACGCCCAGTTGTCTACCCTTGGTTCCATTGTCAACTTGTCCATGAGGCTCATATCCTATGCAGCCGAAGGGGCGAGTAGGGCAGCTAGCTCAGGTGTAGCTCTCAGAAGGCAAGCCTGGATGCGCCTGTGTTATTTTGCGGAGGCCTTTAAATCTTCCTTCACTGACGCCCCCTTTGATGGGTCCTCACTCTTCGGGACCAAAGTGAAAGACACCATCACCAGATGCGAACAGGAGGGGAAGACCCTATCTGCCATAGGGGCCCATTTCTCTCTTCCTTCTAGGCCTTACCCCAAGGCTCAGAGAGGAGGGAAAATGTGGTTCAAGAAGTCACAGAGGTCTTTCCCTGCCGCTCAAGGTGAGTCCCCCTCCAGAGGCAGAGGAGGGGGAAATTATTCTGGAAGACACCGTCCTAGAGGCAGAGGAGGCCCCCGCAACTCGGGAGACCGCGATTCCTTTCACGGGTCTTCCTTTTAGCGTTCCTGAGGCGTTGCCCGACTGTGCTGTTCTGGAGCCAGTCGGGGGCCAAATTTCGTTGCATCCAGAAGCCTGGGAAAGCATCACCCAAGATCGTTGGGTGCTTCAAATAGTTATCGGAGGTTACACCATTCCCTTTTTATCAACACCCCCTCCAGTCAAAAGAATCCTGGACATTCCACCCAGTCAATGGGATCAAGCAGCACTAGAAGTTTCAAAGCTGCTAGAAAAAGGAGTCATCCAACCAGTCCCCTCAGACCATATCGGATCAGGAACTTACTCAAGACTCTTTTTGGTGCCGAAAGAACAGGGGACCTGAGGCCCATTCTGGATCTCAGCCAATTGAATCACTACGTTCTAAAGTCCAAGTTCCGAATGGTCACTCTTCAGTCCATTTTTCCCTTGCTGGAAAAAGGAGTATGGATGTGCTCCATCGATCTCAAGGATGCCTACTACCACATCAAGATGGACAAGGCATCCAGGACTCATTTATGCTTCCGGCTGGGAGCCAGTCACTTCCAGTTTCGTGCCCTGCCCTTTGGTCTCACCACAGCCCCCAGGGTGTTTACCAAGTGTCTGGCAGTGGTGACGGCTCACCTGAGGCGTCGGGGATTCCAGGTGTTTCCATATCTGGATGACTGGCTTCTCACCGCCCCCACCAGGCATCTCCTTATTCAAGCCAGGGAGGCTACCATTACACTTTGTCACCAACTAGGAATTACCTTGAATAGGGAAAAGTCTGCCTTGCTGCCTTCACAGCATGTTGTTTTTATAGGCGCCGAGCTAGACTCTATTCAAATGCGGGCCTTTCTGCCTCAAGAGAGACTAAGAGTGCTGCAGTCTCAGATTCACGCATTGTTGCCCCTTAAGAGAGTTCAGGCCAGGTTAGTTCTCCAGCTCCTGGGATCCATGGCTGCCACCATCATGCTGGTGCCTCTAGCCAGGTTACACATGCAGATCCTACAGTGGCTCCTTTCGGCCCAATGGTCCTTTCAGAAACTTCCTCTTTCCCACTTGATACTTCTCACGGAACGGTGCAAACAGGATCTCTGCTGGTGGCTATGCTCCACCAATCTGGACAAAGGGAGGAGCTTGATTCCTATGTCTCCATTGGCCACGGTGACTACGGACGCCTCCCAGATGGGGTGGGGGTGGGGGGTATTATCTTGGCTGGACGGTCCAAGGCATGTGGCAAGATCATGAGGTACACCTGCACATCAGTGTTCTAGAGATGAGAGCGGTGTTACTAGCATTGTGGGCACTCCAAAGCTCTCTTCCTCAGGGAACGATTGCAATTCACTCGGACAACATGTCTGTGGTGTGGTACCTGAACAAGCAGGGGGGAAACAAGTCTTATCCCCTCTGCAGAGAGGCCATGCGAGTGTGGCATTGGGCAGTGTCTTCCCAATGGTTTTTAGTGGCAACGCACATTCCAGGAAAGACCAACGTGATAGCGGACAGGCTGAGCAGAGCTATTCTGATGCCTTACGAGTGGTCCCTGAACGACCGAGTGGCGGTTCAAATTTTCAACAGGTGGGGTCAGCCTTGCTGCGATCTCTTCGCCAGCCCTCTCAATGCCAAATGTAGCAAGTATTTCACACTGATCCCCCCACAGGGGGAGTCACCCAGGGATGCTGTAGTCCACGATTGGCCCCCCGGTCTGATCTATGCTTTTCCTCCGTTTCCTCTGTTACCAAGAGTGATTGCTCCACACTGGCCTCGACAAGTATGGTTCCCCTGTCTTCAGCAGTACACAGTGGACAGCCCTTGGACTCTGGACCCAGTGCCAGACCTACTGATTCATATGTCAGGACAGCTCCACCCCTCCCTGCGAACCCTCAGGTTGACAGCCTGGCTGCTCCACTTCCATCACTAGTTAGACGACATTCCTTTTCACCTGAGGTGGTACACATCTTGTCTTCATCTCTTAAGTCTTCCACCAGAAGGATTTATTCCAGCAAGTGGAAGAGATTCTCCATTTGGGCTCAGGCCCAAGGTTTGGACCTCTTCACAGCCCCAATTCCATCAGTCTTAGACTATTTAGCCATGCTTTTCTGACAGGGCTCCACGCCTGCCACCATTAAGTTGCAGCTGGCTGCAATTTCCAACTTTCATACATCTTACAAGCCTTCTATTATGGGCCATAAACTTTGTAAGGCCTTCTTGAAAGACACCTGGTTACTTCGCCCTCCAGTTTCAGAACCTGTCATGCCATGGGATCCAAACTTTGTGTTACAAGCCATCACTTCACCGCCCTTTGAACCAGCTGCCACCTGTGAATTAAAATTTCTATCTTGGAAGACGGCTTTCCTGATAGCCATTACATCAGCCAGAAGAGTATCAGAGATTCAAGCCTTGTCCATTAAGTCTCTGTATTTGACCTTCCATAAGGACAGAGTTTCCCTGAGACTTGACCTGTCCTTCTTTCCGAAGGTGTCATCCACCGTTAATCTGCATCAGTCTATCGAGTTACCAGTATTCTTTCCGAACTTTTCCAATAAAGCAGAGTTTAGGTTTCACCAGTTGGATGTGCACAGACAACTAAGATTCTACTTACACAGGATTAAGCATATTAGGAAGTCTGATCAACTGTTTGTGTCCTTCTCAGAAAACAGAACAGGTTGTCCTATTTCCAAGAGCAAAATTTCTAAACGGATCAAAGACTGTATTTCCATTATCTATTCGTCAGCAGGCAGAAATTTACCTTTTCCTGTTAAAGCTCATTCTACCAGGGCAGTGTCTACATCAATAGCATACCATGCTAGGCTTTCTTTGGATGATATTTGTGCTGCGGCCACTTGGGCTTCTCCGCACACCTTTATTACTCATTACAAGTTGGATGTGGCTTATAGGGACCGGGCTTCCTTTGGTTCCATGGTTCTCAGGAGTATTTTCCTATGAGCTGCCCAGGATAGAGGTGCTGGGGACGCTGTCCCATGAGTAAAGAATGTAGGCGAGATAGGACCACATAACATCAGGTAGTTATGTACTCACCGTAATGATCGATGTATGTGGTCCATCTCGCCACACATTCTTACGTACCCTCCCACCTGCCCCCTTCCTATAGGATTTGGAGGAAAATTGGTTCTGAGAAAACTTCAATGTCAGTTGTTTTTTCTTTCCTTTCAGGCTGGAGCTCCCTCCAGTGGTATTTGTGTGTGTGGGATGTGATTGGGATGGCTGCAAACTAGATCTGGGGCTAGGGCGAGGTGCATCTTGGGATACCAGGTTAGCCCAGCCAATTAAAGACTTCGTGCTAGAAAATAAGTTGGCCGAGTCGGTGCCGATTCTCGGCTCCGAAACCGTGAGTAAAGAATGTGAGGCGAGATGGACCACATACATCGATCGTTATGGTGAGTACATAACTACCTGTTTTCTTCTGCTCATTTAAACATTAAACCTGCCTCTTTAGAATTACTTCCTATAGAAGTCCATGTACCAAAAGAATGCATAGGACATCATTTAACCTACTACCAGAGTGACAGTGTTCTGATATTTTTTCAGTTCTGTCACAAAGACCCCCTCTGTCTCTCTTCCATTTTAGGTTCTCTTGTGGAACCTGCAACTTTCTATGATTAACAATGGCTTTGGGGACACGTGGTCCTTTGTCCCTCACTCACTAACTCATTAAACTACTTATCAGGAAGGCTGCTTGATGTAGTCCAACTATGCAGCAAAACTATATGCTTTTGCTCTTAAAGCACTCTAAAGGATATGAAAAGGACATGAATATGCTTATCATTAGGAATATAATTTGCAGCCAAGTACCTATGAGGTCTCTCTCTCTCTCTCTCTCTTCCATCGAACTATGAAATATATCAGTTTTACCAATATATGTCATGTCTGCAGCCCCCAGTTTCTGATGCTGCACTGCTACCATGAGTTCTCTTCTTTCTGTGAATATTTATCATCTTATTACTTTTATGCACTCATCACAACTGCATTCCCCCAGGCTGGGGACTGCCAAGGCACCAAATGACCTAGCTATAGCTCTGTAGACATCAAGGTTTAATATCTGGCCTGAGTTGTGGACACAAGAACATTTATAAAATGTTAAGATTTGGTCTTTGATAGAGGTGTAGCTAGCTATTCTGGTACCTGGTGCCATCTTCTAACCTTGCTACAGTTTATGCCACATGAAGCACTAAAACACTTCAGACTGTAAATGCAAATGCAAGATAAATAAATAAATAAATAATGAAATAAAATAAAGATTTTTAATGTCACACATGGAGCGCTAAAGCACTGCTTCAGTTCAGACCACAAACAATTTCAACAGGATTAATGAATGCCAGTAATGCAGTGAAGACCCAGTTGTGCTCCCTAAGACTTTGTCCTACTCTAGCTATGCTTCTGGTATCTGAGTTTCTGTCTGAACAGAATGTATTCTATGCTGACTTCTTGATTCCATACTCAGTATTCAGAAGTGCATATTTTAAGGTTGGTGGCTAATGGTAGAACAGTAGCTAGAACTGAGTAATTTATAAGATAAAGAGCTTAGTAATAAGGTTGCCTTTGCAGTAATGGGTAACTAGTTTGCCTTAAAAATTGTAAGGCAGTGACGTTCTCTATTGCTAGTCAGGAATAGAAAACACAGAGTGTTATTTTCTGTTAGTTTTAGAATAGAAATGTTAAATAATAAATGTAAAACCATGATTGAAAGTGCCCATTGTAATTTGGGAATTAGCACTTCCCTAGAAGCTGAGGCTGCTCTCTCGTATGCATGGCAAAAATGAATGCGCTTTAAAACACTGCAGAACTAAATAAAGTCATGAGGGATTTGCAAGAGAAATAAAGAGATCAGGTCCCAGTTTTATGAAAGAGTTTAGACATAGCATACTAATACATGAAAGTTTTGAAGGAGAGATGGATGACGTGCGATGGGAATAGAGAAATAAACACATGAACTGACACGTAACAGATGCCTAGATTACCTTAGTATATGCAGTCAGCAACTGAAATGCAGTGAATAACAAGGAAAGCTGAACTAATCTGAACCTCAGTGTTCAGGCAGCTGTGAAAAAAAGAAAAAACATAGTGAAGGTATAGGCAGCCAGTTAACAAGAGGATTATAGCACAGATTTTTAAGACTACAAGCTGTTGTTGCATCATAATCCTGTAGACATGTGTTTTGATTCTCTTAATCTCATTTTACATCAAGTCTGAGGACATCAGTTAATTACATCAAATCTCCAAATTTCGTGCTGTCTGTAAAGAAGCAGTTGTGTAAGGCACGGAACCTTGTTGGCTAGGTTTACTTAGGCCCTTGGACCAATAGCCTAGTACCTACCTATGAACCTATGTCTAGTAGCGGACATGCCATTTTGCAGAAGTTGTTCTTGGGGAATGCCAGATACTTAAACCTCATGAAAAGCTCTGCTCACAGAAAAGCACCATGCATAAAGTTTACTGACAGGACCTTTCAAACATAAAAAAAAAAACATATGCATTTGCAGAAGGCTAAGCTCCCAGCACCCCATCCCAAGTTAAGTAAACTGTTACTCTTGAGTCAAATTCTGTCAGAAAATAAGCAGTTTGTGATCATGTCTGCATTCCACATCTATACACTGTCTCAAAGTAAATTCTGACTTCTGAACACCACTCTTTTCATAATTCGTGACAAGCTAATTCTTTGTTTTCATTAAGTACAGCTTGATTTGTTTCTAACTTCAGAATATCTGCCTAAATACTTCATCATTAAATTTTCAGGGTCTGCATATTAGTTTCCCCTCAAGTGTTTGGCAGTGCTCTGCACAGACTTGGACACCTTTAGTGACAGTTTTCCTGTAAAGGCATGTTTTAAATTTCTCCAATACCTACTTGCACACAGGAGAACTAGCCTTCGGTGACAAGCACTGTCCCCATAGTTGCAAACCGGATACTCCTGACCTTAACTGATATCCTCACTCCAACTGCCTAATCAATAAAAAAGGGTCTGTTGCCATGGATATAAACTTTCTCACTGTCTCCATTACTTAGTGGATATGGGCATCCTGAGGCATTGTAGAAATTGCCTCATGTTTACTGACAGCCAGTTAATTCTCAAACAACCTGATATGGTATGTGAGAGATGTATTTACACAATGTCACTGGAGGCAAAGCTCTCACGTAAAAGTACTTCTAATGTCTAAAGTTGTCAGTAGTACACACACTGCACTCATCACACACAAATTCAGTGTGCCACTCAACCACAGCCCATAAGGCATAACAACGTACCCAACACTCTAGTCATAGGTGACTCTATAGTCAGGCACACTGATGTTCCACTCATCAGGCTAAACAAGGAGAAAGTTACTGTCATCTGCCTGTCAGGTGCCAGGATCTGCCACATAACGCATGTACTCAGGTCACTCCACAAGAAGTACAAATATGACTCTGTCATTGTCCATGTTGGTGTGAATGACCTGAGACGTACCTCCCTGGACTACATGAAAAGAGACATGGAGGAGCTGTCCGATCTTGTAGCCCAGGCAGGTATGACCCTAGACCTGAGTAGCATCCTGCCATCACCCAGAATGATACCACAGTACAAGTACAAAATTATTGACTTCAACAATTGGCTAAGCTTCTTGTGTCATTCTAAGGGGATCCAGTGTCTGCCTGCTTGGGATGACATGATCGACAAACCACGCTGCTTTGCCAGAGATGGCCTGCACCTGTCACCCTTGGGATTCCGGTTACTGGCTAAGGCTCTTGCCACCCCTATAGTGCCTTTTTTAGGCAAGATTCAAATGATGAATTCACCACCGTAACAGGTACAAGCAAGCAATATCTGAGGGTAATGCTACTTAATTCTACAAGTGTAAACCTCAAAATGCACTCACTTGAGGCACTCCTTAAAATGGAGAACATCGACAACTGTGCAGTGACAAAGACCTGGTTCAAGGCTCCAGAGAGCACCCCTGCATTACCAGGCTATAATTCATACCACACCTTTCGGCCACCTAACCTGGACCGAAGCACTAAAGGCGGAGGCGTGCCCATATTCATTAAGGATATCCACACCTCCAGGCTAGCTGCTCAGCATAATGCATCTGAGATTATCCAAGTGCAACTAACTCTGGGCAAGACAGCAATCCAAATTGTAGCTTGATGTAGATCCCCCACCATGCCCCAGGATTCCTACTCCTCATTTCTTGATACACTGGAAAATATTAGGGTACAATTTAACACCCTAATTATGGGAGATTTCAACTACCCCACCATTAACTGGGAAAACTACTCATGTACCAACTCTTGTTCTCAACGTTTTCTGGAATTCATAAATTCCAATGCCTTGGATCAACCTATCCACACCCCCACCAGGGGCAGCAATATCCTAGACCTGGTCATTACCAACATGGGCAACCGTTGTTCCACACCAGTGCTCAGTTCCTTGTTGGTCAGATCCGACCACAAGCAAATCACCCTAGACATCCACATCCCACCCCCACCCTCCATTAGGGAAACCACCATAAAAATTTCTCTAAAGCCAACTTCACGCTTCTTAAGACAGAAATGGCAAACTTCACGACAGCCATGCTGACGGACAATAGCAGTGCGACTGCTGAATCCTATACAATTGAACTTTATAAGCACTTACACGAGTGCATGGATCATGCAATTCCTAACAAAACCAAGATGCTATCCTCCAAAAAAAGGAAGCCAATCTGGTGGTCCCCTGCTATAAACAATCTCTACAACAGAAGAAAGAAACTGTTGCAAAAAAGAGTAAAATCCCATGATTGGGGGAACTCTGTGGTCAGCCTCAGTAAGAAGCTAAGATCCCTCATAAAATCCTCCAAAGCTAGTTACGAAAACAAAATCACCACCGATTCTAAAGACAACCACAAAGCATTCTATAGCTATGTCAAGAATTTCAGTGGAGACACTCAGATCTGCTCTGAGTTACAGCACAATGGTACTAAATATACAGAACCAACTGATATTGCCAACATCCTGGCAGATAGGTTCAGTGCTAACTTTACCCCTCTCTCATCCCCTAAAGGGCCCATCTCTATACCGGAAGAATGCAAAATTCCTGTAATCACGGCTGCAGAGATAAAAACACACTCTCTAAAGCCAAGAACACAGCATCCATGGGACATGACAACATCCCAGGCTGCGTTCTACATGAACTACAGAACGAACTGGCACCCCACCTAAGTGCCATGTTCATTCATAGTCTCACCTCAGGCTTTGTGCCCACTGAATGGCGCACAGCAATGGTTATCCCAGTCCACAAAGGGGGAGCCACCAAGGTCCCCAGAATCTACCGCTCCATTAGCCTGACGAACCTGGTCTGCAAGGTTATGGAAGGTATCATTATGGAACTTATAAACAATGACATTGGTAATCTCCAAACTCTGGACCCTACCCAGTTTGGGTTTATAAAAGGCAGATCATGTCAGCACTCTTCAAGAAAATTCTTGATGATTGGATGGGAGATAGGAAATTCTCCCCGGGGATCACTTCTTTGGCTCTGCTTGACAGGGGCACAGGAAAATAATTTTCTTGGGTGGCAAATGCCAGGGTACCATTTGGCTAGGCTTATATAGGCCCTGGGGCCAATAGCCTAGCGCCTACCTATGAACCTACCTACCTATGAACAATTCAAAGCAGACATATGCTGAAGCACTTAAATGTAACCTTCCAAGACCTCCTCAATGAAGTACACATAACAAATACCCTCAGCAGCCCCAAATGCACTCTTTCAGAACAACACTCACATCAACACATTGAACTACATCTCGTAGAGCCTGTACCTCTAAGCCCATAAAGCAAGCCACCACATAATCCAACATTCTAGTCATTGGAGACTCTGTTGTGAGACACAAGGATGTCCCTCTCACCAGGCTGAATAAGGAGAAAGTCACAGTCCGTTGCTTATCAGGGGCTAGGATTTGCCACATTATGCACACATTCAGGTCATTAGACCACAAGTACCAATATGATTCAGTCATAGTCCATGTGGGAGTAAATGGCCTGAAACATATCTCCCTAGACGGTATGAAGAGAGACAGCATGGAGCTCTTGGAATATGTGTCTCAGGCTGGTATGTGCCTAGTGTTGAGCAGCATTTTACCTTCTCCCAAGGATGATGCCACAATACGAACAAACGATGAAGACTTCAATGATGGGCATCGTTTCTGCTGTCATTCTAAGGAGGTGCAATATTTGGCAGCATGAAAGGAGATGGTCAACAGACCATGCTGCTTTGCCAGTGATGGTCTGCACCTCTCCTCGCTAGGCTTTCGAATATTAGCTAAAACATTGTCTTCCCCATAGTGTCTTTTTAGACTATGCCAAACTGAAAGTACTTCTGATCAATGCTAGGAATATAAACAAAAGCTATGGAGAGCACAACAACAGTACAAGGTATAATGCCTTCCACAGATTTAGACCAGCTACTTCACAGGCAGGGACAAAAGGTGGTGGCTTCTCTATTTACATCAAATGTAAATATACTTCAAGGCTGGTCAGACAGGACAATGTACTTGAGCTGGTCCATGTTCAAATCACCAGAGGCAAAATCCAATACCACCTTCCTGCAAGCTATGGGCACTCGTCTATGACCCAGAAAATCCATACTATGTATTTAAACTTATTAGAAACACTAATCATCCAACCCAATGCCATATTCATGGGTGACTTTAATTATCCCAGTATTAACTGGGAATCTTGTATGACACCAAATGTATAGGCACAGCAATTCCTGGATGTTGTTAACACAAATTCCCTGGATCAGACAGTCAGCACCCCAACCAGGGGTGCAACCATACTGGATCTGGTCCTCGCTAATATGGGAGAGTGCTGCACACCCCCTACTGTAATGTCTTCCCTGGTAAGATCAGACCACAAAATGGTCTAATTTGAAGTAAAAATAAAACCTGGACCCACAGCTAAACCTGGAATATTCAGGAACTACTGTAAGGCTAACCTCCTGCTGTTAACTAATAACTTGGCAAAATGTCAAGCCCCCATAAACCCTGAGAACACTGCTGCCTATGCAGAACTGTTCCTAGAAACCCTGTACAAGCATGTTAATAGCTGCACAGAGGCAGCTTTGCCCACCAGAAAGAAGTACAGAACTAACTCAAAAAACAAGCCAGCCTGATAGAATCACAAAATCAACAGGCTGTGTAACAGGAGGAGGAAAATCATGGCAAAAATCAGGAGGTGCAGTACTCAGCAGGATAAAAGCATTCTCATCAAACTAACCATCAACTCAGAAAACAAATAAAGTCTACCAAAGCCAAATTTGAGGTAAGTTTGGCCTCCCAGGCCAAGGACAACCACAAAGTATTCTTTAGCTATGTCCACAACCTCAAAGGCGATACACAATTGTGTGCAGAGCTCATTATGAAACACTGAAACAATCCAATCCCTAGTTAATCAACGAACTCCCACAAACTCCAACCCTACCTCTAATCTACCCACTATTCATCCCCTCTGTAGCTTCTATCCCGCCTCTACCACTTTTATCCAAACCCTAATAAAAAAATTAAAACCAACTACCCTTTCTGCTGACCTCCTCCCTGCAGAGTACCTACAAAAAAGCTGCAGATGCCATTGCATACCCCATGTCTATCCTGATCAATAGAACCTTATCCGATGGTGCTATCCCCTCCCTCTGGAAAATATCCCACATTATCCCACTCCATAAAGATGGAAGTTTCACGGAACTATCCAACTATAGACCCATTGCCATTCTTTCACCACTAGCCAAAATAATGGTGAAGTGAGTACATAAGCAACTAATGCATTATTTTATACAGAACAATCTGCTGTCTAACTCTCAGCATGGCTTTAGGCCACATCACAGTACCACCTGTGCCCTCCTTTCCTGATGCCATTAACCAAAACAGGAATGACAATATGGCTATCCTCAGCCCCCTTTCTTGACCTGTCAAAAGCCTTTGATATGGTCAGCCATGAACTTCTCATCCATTCCCTAAAATCAATCTCCCTGAACAATCATTCAATCCAGTGGTTCCAGTCCTATCTGACTGGCAGACAACAGGCTGTATTATGGCAGGGCAAACTGTCCAGCCAGCTACCTCTCACACTCAGCGTCCCTCAAGACTCCATTTTAGGACCACTACTCTTTTCTATCTTCATCAGTAACCTTCACACTGCTATCCCCAAAGCTACCTGCATACAATATGAAGATGATTCCATCCTGATCTGCTCAGCCTCCTCCCCATCAGACCTACAAATCTTAACCCAAAACACATTTAACACTATTGAAAACTGGCGCTCTAACCAATGCCTACTGCTGAACCCCAGCAAACTTCTACTCTTTACCCCTACTAGTAGATCCACCCCATTTTCCTTCTCTGTTACATCCAACAATGGTACTTCTATCTCCCCGGACAGCCATAATAAGCTTCTAGGGGTAATTATAGATAATAATCTTAAATTCAATCTATATGTCAACAAAACTATACAAGCCATCGATAAGAAGCTTGGATCTCTTTACAGAAACAAGACATTTTTAATCCTATTAGCTAGGACCACAATCGCCCAGTCGCACCTACTCTCTACTCTTATACATGCCTCCCCTATACTCTCCAACCTTAATAAATCTGAACTGAGCAAGCTCTCTCACAGCTACAACCATATTGCCAGATTCGCCACTGGCTCTACATACAGAACCCATCACTGCCAGAACCTTAATCAACTAGGGTGGCTAGAACTGTCCAGTTTAATTCAGTTCAATCAACTCTTAATAGCACACAAAATTCTATATCAACCTGAAGATACCCCCTCACTTAAAAATATTATAAAACCATACAATAACTTAAGGTCACTACGGTCATCCAACAAACTATTGGTCCAAACCTACAAAGCTAACAACTCAGCTGGTGAATCACTGTTTGCTAACTTTGTTGGCAAAACTTGGAATTAACTGCCAAACCATAGAACCCTCCAACCCCCCCTAAGTCTCTTCAAAAAAAGCATCAAACAGTATTTCAAAATGCACTGGCTTTGTCCCTGTACCAACCCTGATTAAGCTACAAAATGATAATCCTACCTAGATAGTATTGTAAGCATTTAATACTCAAAACTGTTTGTTGCAATCTGATGATTTTGTTTTTAATTTGGCAAACTATGTAACTTATGAGTCCCTGCTGGGGGCATCACTAAACCAACTTGTAAATATGCTTGACTATTTGTGTTATATTTTACTATGTATCTAATCTTTGTGTAGTCTTTGTATTCTGTCACTGGAGCATTTCTCCCCAAGCCTCTGCTGAAAATGGACATATATCCAGTTGGATTATCCTGGTCAACAAATGTAAAATAAATAAATAAATTATAAATGGAGTCACCTATAATGAGCCAGAAGATATAGCAAACCTCCTGGCTGATATATTCATCTCCCCCTCTCAACCTTCCCTCAGGAAGTACCATCAAATATAACTCCCCCCTACCATCACTAGGAAGCAGGTCCTTAATGCTCTGTCTCTAAGACCAAGAACACTGCATCAGTAGGAACACACAATATCTCAGGATGCCTTCTAATTAGCATGAAACATGACCTATAAGGGCATCTTGAATTACTATTTAACTGTAGCCTCCAAACAGGCTTTGTGCCTCATGAGTGGAGAACAGCAACAGTCATCCTTTTGCACAAAGGTGGGCCATCTACAGACCTAAACTAAATGTCAAGAAATGCATAATAGTATCCTTTGGGATGTCATCCACCTGTAGTAACTATCATATTGACAACACACCCCTTAAAGTTGAACCAGTAATCAGGGACTTAGGGACACACATAGATACTAATCTAGCCTTTGACCTTCATGTGCCTACAGTACAGTAGTGAGGAAATCATTCTGTTTTGCACAAATTATAAACAGAGGCATGGCATCTAAGTCCAAAGAAGTCATTGTTCCACTGTATTCTGCATTCATCAGCCCTATCATTGAGCACAATGCCCTTTTGGTAAGTAAATAACTAACCAAGCATATCCAACAATTCCTCACTAAAATAATACAGGGCATAATTAAAATGTCCTGTGCAGACTACCTCAAGGCCCTATCCCTGTATTCTGTCTCCTACAGGCTGTTGAGGGGAGATCTATGCCTGGCATACAGGGCATTGTCAGACTCCACTCTGATCAACATCCTGTATATCCATGAAACAAACAACAGCAGAATTACCCCTTCTGAAGACTTAAACCTTGCCTGTGATATAACTAGGAACTGCTGGAGAGAGAGGTATGTATCCCAGAGACTGCCCTGTCTATGGAACATGCTCCCCATCCATGTGACACAGAGTTCCTTCCTAACCCAATTCAAGTGCAACTTGGACAATTGGATGGAGAACAGGAAATTCATCCCTGGTTTGGCACCTTTGCCTCTAATGCACACAGTCAAGCTGTAAATGGTTCATCTCCTAGGCCCCTGCTTGTAAATGTTTCATCTCCCAAACCCCTGCTTACACTTATCAAGGGTATCAGAACTTGTCAGAGATTTGGGATACATGACTAGGCTTATAAAGGCCCTTGTGGTCATTAGCCTAGTAAACACCTATGAACCTATGAAATAGTAACTAGCGGGTAGATGGGCCTTTGAGGCTGGAGAAGGCTAATATAATGTTTTACAAAATTATGACTTTACAAACCTATATCATAATTTTTGACTGTAGTTTCTGTAACTATAGACTATTTTTGTAATGCAGATTAAAATTAAGTAACATTTTGTTCTTTAGGCCATACCTTTCGACTTTCCCTGATTTTTGTCCCAGATTTTTACCCTGCACCATGTAAAATTTTTGATTTTCTATTAAAGGGCTAAGGCTTACTGTCAGTCACCAATCAAGGTAAGCACAAACTTTTAAAAACACAAAAAAAGGGATGGTGAAGCAATGAACCCAAAGGAAACCAGTTTATTTAGTGCTTTCTTCCACTCAATACACAGGACTTCTTCAGAATAAAATACCACATACCTCTACAAATTTATATACATATGAAACAACCTTAATAAATGCCCAATTAAAACACATTGTTAATTATTAAAGCAACAGTGCATTTCCCTACTGAAATATATGCACACATTTACACAACTATAATATAAAAAACTCTATACTAATGCATTTTAAAAACATGATTAATAAAAATAATAAGTTCAAATATACATGTCAGCCTTTAATTTTAATACACTAGAAATGGAAATATAATCATTTATACCAGGAAAGCAGTTTGCTCTAGTTTTTAATTGCCATTTACATTCGAAAAATTTTAGGAAGTCCTCCACCGTACCTCCTCTCTAGCCCAAGTCTGCCCTATGTCTAGCATTCTGCACCAGATGTTTATATAAAGCATTTCTTTTATCTTTCTTTGTAATGTCATAGTTATGTTGGTAAACTCTTTTCTGCAAACTTAAGTTTTACCTATGTAGACTATGGGACAACATAAACACTGGGCTAAATATACCACCATTTTGCTACCACAATAAAACCTACAATGAAGTTTAATTGTCCCATATCCTTCCACTACCACTTTTTAACATTCAAGGATATAGGGACACTGTGAGCAGTGGCCACACTTCACCATTTTACCAGGCCCTTCCACTCTCAAAGGCCTCTCAAGTAGTGTTTTAAAACACACATTCTTCTTATAAACCGATTTTTCACCCACATATTTCACATATTCCAGATCCATCCTCAACATTTTCCAGTTAGATTCAACTATTGCCCTAAGCTCATAACAATTGGCATTAAATGTAGTAACCATAGAGCTGTTAAATGTCAGGTATTGATCTTGTAAGGCTGCTGGAGTACTGCCACCTGTACCTAAAAGAGGGACAATATCTTCTACTTCTCTTTTCACCCTCACATCATTAAAGATGTTAAATAAAAAAATCTCAGGATATCCCCTCACTTTAAACATGTTAAACAATTTGTCATACTCTATTAAATTCCTCTTCCCCAATAATCGTCCTAGCCAACCTCACACATTTCCTCTTATGGCTAGGATGCATGCTATGAAAATGAAGAAAAGTATTTGAATAGGTCGGTTTATGATAAATTGTAGATTCGAAACAATTTTTTGACCTGTTAATTCAAATAGTAAGGTCTAGGAAATTAACTGAATTAGCTTGTATATCCATAGTAAACTTAAGAAAATCTGGGTCTATATTATATCATCGAACGCTTAAAAAAGTGAACGCTGATTGATCGACCTAACTTAAGCGAAAGCTTATCTCGAACTGTCAGATCAGCGATTTTTTTCCTAGGGAAAAAAATCACTGATCCAAAACACATACACACAACACAAGTACACCAAACAAACAGAAATCCACACACATACACCTAAAATCTGATACCTAACCCTACACTAAACTATGGACACACCACTAACTACCCACTTACCTTGACCCAAACCCTAACCCTAAGGTCCGTCACTATCGCACACTCACCTCACCCGCTCCCTAACCCTAACTCACTTAAATCTGCCCTAACCCTCATGTCCACTCAATCACACACACACCTAACCCGAGCCCTAACCCTGACTCACCTAAATCACCCTAACACTCGCATCCACACAATCGCACACTTACCTAAATCCGACCGGTAACTTTCCACCATAACACTGAAAATACAGAAGCAACAGAAACGGACAACCAAATTCTTTCCCTAGGAAAAAATTAGAGTTTCTGCTGCTTCGATATTTTGCAGTTTCGCGAAAATAAGTTAGATCAATCAGCGTTCGCTTTTTTAAGCATTCGAGGATGTAATATAGACCCGAAAATCTGTAGTGAAATGTAAATAATCATAAAACTAATTTAACCTATGCTCACTGTCCTTTCAAAAGAATATCATATCATCAAGGAATCTTCCATACAGTACCCAGGAATCTTTAAACACAGAATTAACTACTAATTTAGTTCCCAAAATGAAAGCACTGCATTTGCAAACATGGGGGCACAAACTTCCCCCCATAGCTACCCCTTTCTTTTGTCTGAACAATTGGTTTACGGATGCTAAAAAGTTGTTCTCTAATACTATTGTCATAAAATTTCTCATTATGTCAGCTTTATTCTTATCAACACCTGCATGAAAGACTAAATAGTCATTAAACCAGTCCATCCCTATATCGTGTGGGATAACAGAATATAAATCCTGTATATCCATAGTAACAAATATCAAATTGTCACATAAATTTTCAGATATTTTACTCAAAAAATCCCATGAGTCTCTCAAAATGCAGGGGTTATTAAGAAAAAAAATGTTCATCAAATCAATGTCCAAAAACTTGGATAAAAAGAATGTCTTAGATGCTTTAGCATCTACTGTAGGATGCATTGGTAGATCAGTGAGACTTTTATGAATCTTAGGAATACCAAAAATTGTTCCAACTTAGACCCTTTTGCCAAAATTATTTGACAAAAAGGAAGGTCTAACTTATTCTTATGAACCTTTGGGATGCTGAAAATGATGCCTATAATGGAATCTAACATGCCAATAACTTTTATAAATATCCCTGTTTGCAACTTGTCTATAAAACTCATTATATTTCAGCAAAGAAAGTATATTTTTCATAATAGGTTCATAGGTTTATAGGTAAGTACTAGGCTATCTGCCCAGGGGCATTTATAAGCCTAGCCACAGAGGATGGCTTTCGCCTCCCCATTAGATTAGTAACCTGGGCCTCTGTCTAACAGGGCTCCTGAAGTGATCCCAGGGTAGAACTTATGATTACCCATCCACTCATCAAGATTTCTCTTGAAGAGGGTCAGAGAGGCGCTATGTTGAATATGGATTGGGATTCTATTCCAGAGTGAGGGGAGTCGCTGGGACAGGAATCTATCCCTCCAGTATGTCTTGTTTATTGTTGTGCATAGGTTCAAGTCACTAGAACGAGTGGTTCTGAGGGATCTTGTTTTTTTGAGGTGAAGCATGTCCATTAGTTCAGGGTTTGACATGGCCCTATAGGTCAGGCATAGGTCACCTCTGAGCAGACGGTAAGTGACTGAGAAGAGCTGGAGCTTTTTTAGTCATGCTTCATAGGGTAATTGTTTAAGGCCCTTAAGCCTCTTACTGAGGTACTTCTGTGGTCTTTCTAGTTGTTCCAGGTGTCTAGTGAGGTACATTCCAAATGGGGCATTGTACTCTATTATGGGTCTAATGAGTGAGGAGTAAAGGGACACAATCACCTCCTTGGATCTGGATGAGAAACCCTTTGTGATCAGGTGTGCCACATAGAAGGATTTCCTGACCGTTTTGGCTATGTCATTCTCAAAGGAGAGCATGCTATCTACTTGGGTACCCAGGTCCCTAATTACTTCTTCTGTACTTAGTGGATTCCCATCGATGTGGTAGTTTGTAGGTACTTACTATGCATTTTTTGGCATTTAGCTTGAGGCCATGACTTTGACACCAGGTGTTTGTCTCTGAGAGACCCTTTTGCAGGATGTCTGTGTCAGCAAGAGAGTCAATTATTGCACCCAATTTACAGTCATCTTATAGGTTCTGTGAACCTGGTTAGCCACAGTCCCTCCGCATTTGCCTGTACTTCGGAGAAATATATACCGAACAGGGGGGGGGGGGTCCCAGGACTGACCCCTGTGGGACTCCGCTTGTGACTGGTTTAGAGTCAGACATGGTGCCTGCCACTCTTACTGTGTGGGTTCTGTCTGAGAGCCAATTGGCAACCCGTCTCATGACATGGGGGTTGATATTTACGCTGGTGAGTTTGTCTATGATTCCTGAATGTGGGATGGTGTTGAACGCCTTAGCGAGGTCCAGATATGCTGTGTGGACCACCTTCCCTTTATCTATGGCCTTGGTGACTGTTTCGAAGAAGTCAACCAAGTTCAGGAGGCAAGATCTGCCTTTAACAAAGCCGAACTGGGTGGGGTCCAGTGTCTGGAGGTTCCCAATGTCCCTGTTAATGAGCTCCGTGACAATACTTTCCATGGCTTTGCAGACCAAGCTAGTCAAGCTTATAGGGCGATAGTTTCTGGGGTCAGTTGTGGCACCACCTTTGTGGAGTGGTACGACTGTTGCTGTACGCCATTCTTTGGGTACATAGCCTGTAGAGAGGCTGAGTTTGAATAGTGTTTTGAGATGGGGGGGTTAGTTCATTTTGAAGCTCGTGTAAGACACAACCTGGGATACCATCTGGTCCCATTGATGCTGTGTTTTTGGCCTTTGCAAGAGCTGTCTTTACTTGTGTGTCTGATATATCTGGAGCGCCACATTCTACTGGGATGGGTGCTAGCCCCTTTGGTGGAGGGGGGGTAAAAGTTGCACTGAACTTGTCAGCCAGGATGTTGGCAATGTTGGTTGGGTCAGTGTATTTATGGCCATTATGCACTAGCTCGGGGCATATCTGAGAGTTTGCCCCTAGACTCTTGACATAGTTAAAGAAGGTCTTGTGGTTATCCTTAGAGTCATTGGCTATTTTTCTTTCGAAGTTAGCCTTGGATGATTTAATGAGGGAGTGCAGTTTTTTACTGATGTTAATCAGAGATGCCTTCTTATTTTGGGATTTTGTTCTATCTTGCAGGAGTTTCCTCCTTCTGTTGTAGTTTATTTATGGCCGGGGTCCACCGGACTGGCTTCCTCTTTTCTGAGGAGTTGGTCTTGGTTTTACTTGGGATGGCTCGGTCCATGCATTCTTGAAGGTGTTCATAGAATGCGCTTGTAAAGGATTCTGCCAATGGGTCATCATTTTTCATTTGACTGGGAGCTTTGAAACTTCCCACCTCGGTCTTGAGGAGTGTGAAGTTGGCTTTAGAGAAGTTTTTTACCTTGATTTCCTTGACTGTGTGTGTGTGGGGGGTCGAGATGTGGATGTCCAGTGTGATTAGTTTGTGATCTGATCTTCCCAATGATGAGTTTACCTCAGGTGTGGAACATAGGTTCCCCATGTTGGTGATGACCAGGTCCAGTATGTTGTCACCTCTTGTGGGAGTGGTGACCAGCTGTTCCAGGGCGTTTGAGTTTATAAACTCAAGGAAGCGTTGGGCTAGGGCATTTGAGCTTGAGTAGTTTTCCCAGTCAATGTTTGGATAGTTTAAGTCACCCAGTAGCATGGTGTTGGGTAGAATCTTCATACTTGCTAATTTTCTCAGGAATGCTGCGTGAGGGTCCTGAGACAAGGTGGGAGATCTGTATCAAGCTATAAATTGAACAGTAAATTTATCCGCTGTCAATTGCACTTGGATGGTCTCAGATTCCGCGTGCTGTGCTACTAGCCTGGAGGTGTGGGTGCTCTTGATGAATATGGACACACACCCTCCTTTTGTGTTCCGGTCCTGGTTTTGGGACCTAAAGGTATGGTAGGAGTTATAGCCTGGTAGTGCTGGGGTGCTCTCTGGAGCCTTGAACCAGGTTTCTGTCACTGCACATACGTCGATTTCTTCCATACTAAGGAGAGCCTCGAGTGCGTGCATTTTGAGGTTTAGACTTCTGGCATTGAGCAGCATTACCCTCAGTTTTTGTTTATTATTGTTATTTATGGAGGTGGGTTTGTCTTTTGAGTCTTGCCTAAAAAAGGCAGTATTGGGGCGGCAAGAGTCTTGGCCAGTATTCAAAAGCCCAGGGGCGACAGGTGCAAGCCGTCTCTGGCAAAGCAATGTGGCTTGTCAAGCATGTTGTCCCAGGCTGACAAGTACTGGATCCCCTTTGAATGACACCAGTAGTTTAACCAATTGTTGAAACTGATCATTTTTTCTTCGTATGTTGGCATCATTTTGGGTGAGGGTAGGATGCTACTCAGAGTCAGAGTCATACCAGCCTGGGCTACATGGTCAGAGAGCTCCTCAATGTCTCTTTTCATGTAGTCCAGGGAGGTACATCTCAGGTCATTTACGCCAACATGTACAATGACAAAGTCATATCTGTACTTGTTGTGGAGTGACCTGAGTGCATGTGTTATGTGGCGGATTCTGGCACCCGGCAGGCAGCTTATGGTAATCTTCTCCTTGCTCAGTCTAGTGAGTGGGACGTCTGTGTGCCTGATGATAGAATCACTGATTACTAGTGTGTTAGGTGTGTTATTTAGCCTTAGGGGCTGTTTTTGCTTGGCTCACTGACATTGTGACGTATGTGTTACCTGGTTTCTGTTGTGGGGTGGGGGTTGCTTGGGTGTATGCTTGTCAATATCTATAGCAACAGTGGCCTATTCCTTGTCTGCCTTCATAACCCTACTTGTTTTGCCCTTAGACATAGTCCATAATGTCTCTGTTTCTCTTTTTTTGCAAATTATATCATTTCTTGGTGGGTGCTGTTTTAAGTAAGTTCCCTATAGCAGTTTCATAACTATGTCCAAAAGCTTCTATCACATAATGAAGGGGATGGTTAAGCAAAACAAGCACTTTGTTTGGGCTGTTTATCCTTAAAAAGTACTTTAAATTTCAGTTTATGTGTGAAAGCTTAAAGACTATTAGGCATATCAACTAAGCCAGTTGAGATGCAAATAAACTTCTTTTGCAAGACTTTGATTTCATTATTATACAGCAATTTTGGAGATAAGTTGAAAATTCTGAAATTGAGAGGCATGTTTGCTTTTTGCCTTGATGCTGATTTTGCCTTTGTGGTAATGAAGCAGTTGTTTGGATTTTCAGTCTCCCTCTGATATACAATTACTATTTGATTCCTAGTCTGCTGCAGATTGTCTTTTCTCTTTCTGTCTTGTCATTTTGATAAGTTGCCCTGTTGGTTCTGTCCTTGTTCTGGTTCTCTAATTTCTTACTACTTTCTATATTTTTATCCTATAAACAAGTGCCTTCCTTATCCTACCTGTCTACCAGAATGCTTTTTTTCTGAGCCTTGCCATCTCACAAGCCTTTGCTTCCCTCAACTTAGTTACAGATTTTATTAGCAATTCTCTTTGCTTTAATTGTCTTCCTCTCCGTTTCCACCATCACATTTTCACTGGACGCACCTTACCACATTCTCTCTGCTTTACTTTAGTTCACTCTTCATGTACTATTTCATTTTGCTTTCCACTTCTGTTGTTATTTTCTTCTTCCACAATACCTCTCAACCTCTTAGCACAAGGAATCTAGACAAATCCTGACATAATGGGGGGACAAAGTCCCAAAAATAGGGACAGATTTTAAATATTACTCTTATAAACTTAGAAAGCTGATAGAATGACAGGATTTGTCTTGACATGCATTTTTCTGAATAACATGAAGTCTGAAACTCAAATATATGCCATTATTTAGTGTCTTCAGTCCTCAGATCATCCCAGTGATTTGCGAGAAAGACACAGATTTTATGAGGAACAGACCAAAAATATGAGGCAAAAATCTGAACATACTGCGAAAATCTGGACAGTTGAGAGGTATGTTCCAAATATCAGTTTTAAGGAATACCACCCATGTCTCCCTTTCTTTTTTATCATCACTGCCTGAGCTTGTTGTTTTTTTTTTTTACCAACCTCCAGTCTGAAGAAGTTTGCATAATTTTGCATCCGAAAGCACTCACAATAAATTGGTTTGGTGAATACTTGCCTTTTATTTGTTTATTTGTTTGGTTTGTTTCTTAAACTATATGTCAACAGGAAACATTCTAAGGCTGGTAACCATTTGATATTTTGAGACTGGTTAGTGCGAGTCCCAGAACAGTGAGACTGAAAGTGTGAAAATAAGGACTGAGAAGATAAGGAATACCTTACACCTGCATAGTCACATTTCTATACCAATGTACGGACTTACTTTTATGAAAACCTTGCTCTTACATGCAGAGTTAACTATAACCACATTAACCTCCTTTTAGGATGAGGCATATGTGACAACTTTACTGTGATGAAACTGTATTTCAGTGTCTACTTAATAACGTTCATTAGAAGAGTTAGTTTATTCAGTACCGATACACATTGTGGTATTTTCTGTTTGTGTAGTCACAGAACTACTGCCATTAACTCACTAGTTAAGATGCTGCTGTGGTTTTCTAATCCTCTTTGACTTTTCTCAGTTCAAGTAATAGTTCTTGACATTATGACATATTAAACTCATTAGTATTATGAAAGTCTCTGCTGCAGTTTAAGGGAACAAGTCAGTCAGGACAGGAAACTAACTCATTCTTTACATTTATCATATCAAGTAGAACCAGCAGAGAAACAGTCCATGCCAAACAAAGTAATATCCAACCGTTTATTGAGCACTTTCGTCAGCTCCGTCACCTGACTTCTTCAGAATAGGTACATCACTAAACATCAAGATATTTATAGTAAAAAAAGGCATCACATTTACTATAAATATCTTGATGTTTAGTGATGTACCTATTCTGAAGAAGTCAGGTGACAGAGTTGACGAAAGCGCTCAATAAACAATTGGATATTACTTTGTTTGGTGTGGACTGTTTCTTTGCTGGTTCTACTGCATTTACCTGGTTTGGTCCTTTTGTGGTTCTGAATTTATCATATCAACCCAATCATTCCTCAATGCTATGTTAAGAGGATTTGCTTTCTTATAACTGCCAAGGTCCTTATGCATTGAAGATTTAGGTCTCAGCTGGCCAGAATGTCTCCTGAAGGAAATTCCAGAACATTTCCTCAAACATGAGACAAAGTTGAGCTAGTTATAGCTATGCTAATTCCTGGAATCCAATCAGGGTAGTTCCCAGTGGTACACTGGAGATCTGTTGAATCTTCTTCATCAAATATCTTGTCCTTTGCATGTTTGCCATGTAGGAAGTTTTGCAAGTACTGGTTATTTTAAAAAGTCCTACTGAAACTCAATGTTATGAGTTTATTCTAGTTTTGATATGCCTATCCAAGAGAAATTCTGCAGATGTCTGTCAAGTATGATAGCTCAGAAGGATAGTTAAGAGTTACTTTGTCTTAGAAGAGAAGAGAAAGAAAAATGTTATCTTCAGTTACCAGCACAGCATTCCACATATTCTTCATATGCATCCTACGGATTTGTACAAATCTTTCAGCTGAATCCCTACCTACTGGATATCCTGTTGCACAAGAAGAATGAATTATTCCATTTTTCTTAATGTTTATTTATTTATTCTTCAGCTATATACTTAATCCAGCAGAGATGTTTCAGAGCCTATCATGACACTTAGTGGGAGCAAGACAAAAAGTAATACTGGATAGGATGGTGGTCTGCTTTACACTGGCAAACAGCACACAACACCTACTGACAATATGGAGAATTGCCATTTCAGTTATGACATTTCTTTATGATATGCAAGGAAACTGAAACACCAAGTCAGAACGTTTGGACACAGAAACGGCATGCAGACACCACACAGAAGACACTCAAGCTGAGGACCGAACTGGAAAACTAAGCATTGTAAAACAGCAATACCAATTAATGCACCAATAGTAAACTGTATTTCATTCTCACTGACAAAAGCTAATAAGAATGTTTCGATGGGACCAGACAATATACCAGGTTGCATTTTCCTCAGTGTCAAGTGTGCACTATCCAAGGTCCTACTTAAACTATTGTATGTCAGCCCATTCACAGAGTTTACACATGATGCCTGAAGAACATCCACTGTGACTCCCCTACATAAGAGTGGTCCCTCTATGGACTTGGGTAATTATAGGCACATCAACCTCGCTAGTCTTATATGTAAAGCCATGGAATGTATCATAACAGAGCTTATTTATGCAGATAGAGGAAACTGTACTAATCTGTTTCTCAATCCTTTTTGTTCTGGGAAGATCAGGTACTGTCTTCTGAACCTAGTAAACATCTTTGGAAAGAGTACAGATGGTGTGAAAGGTGATCACACAGTGCACACTGGTTATCTCAATATGGCCAATTGATACCTCTATGTTGACCATCTCTGACATCTTACAAATTCAAAGAAAAGGGAGAAAGTAATCAAAGCACAACTCCTTCTTGATCTTCATTGAGTCTAGCCACCATTACATGTCACCAGCAATCTCTGAGTGATGATGTTCTGAGGATCAATCAACCACACAGAGACAAACAATAAAGTCCTCAAAATTCACGTCAGTCAAATGTGAGCATCTTTGGATATTTTCTTTTCTTTCTGTAACTTATATGGAGAGAAGTAAGAAATAGTATATTAGATATTTTATTCTGAAATAATAAATGAAAAGGCACACAAAGTAGCCTATGAGTTTCTTCATTTAAAGTAAGATTGTCTTACTTCATCCACATATAAAGCTGGTTAAGTAAATGAGAAGTTACAAACTGTTTACTCATTGGACTCATATCGTAAGCCTTATTTGCAGTTTAGAAGACATAAAGAATTTTGTAAAAACAATTAAGTCTACTAAGTTCTTGAATGTTTCATATCTTAATGTTGTATGTTCCCTCCTGTAGTAATATATGATATGGGTAACTCATGGTCTATATAACATTTTTTTCAGACTGAGCTTTGACTTTGTATGAAAATAAGTAATATTTTTTTCTTTAAAACTGAATGTAAAAGAACACGTAAACTAAAAAGAAAAGGATTATCTTAATCCACTTCACATATTCTTGAATCCCTTCATGTTTTTGTTACCACTGCACCTTTAAGATGGAGATTCCAATCTTTCACAATTGTATTAAAAATAATGTTCTACTGTTAAGCTCTCTAGTTTGAATTTTCTATGTCATTTTGTTCTGAAGCATCTGTGTTATTTTGAAAGTTGAAAGCTGATACCATCCATACACTTTAGACTCCTTTAAAAGTGTATAATGTATAGATTCTGTTATTTTATTTTCTCTGCTTGCCTGGTTTCTGGTATGGGACCTGCAAATATTTTAATATTCCCCTAAAATTCCTGCAAGTTATCTATGCAAACATAAGGTCTGCAGAAATTTGTACAGGAATTTATAATCTGGTTTTACTAGATGTTTACACAGAAGGATACCAACTTGTAGCTGTTGTGGCAACCATTTTTAATTCAGAGGGAACCCTACCACAGTACTGCAACATGAAGAAATATAGCACCACAGTGGGCTGTCTGCGCATCCATGCTAAATGCTAATGAGGCATTCCGGGGAGAGGTGTATGCTAATTAGCTATGTGGTCTCCTTCATAGATGCTTGCGGAAGGGCTGTGTAAATTAACATGACCACTTCTGGTCACTCATAGTAATGATCACAGCCAAAAACATGTGTTCATCCTTTATGGTAGAGGTAAGTACTGGGAGGTTTAGCAAGCAGGTAGTGTTATGGTGTGTGTGTGTGTGTGTGTGTGTGTGTGTGTGTGTGTGTGTGTGTGTGTGTGTGTGTGTGTGTGTGTGTGTCAAAAGCTGCATGTGTCAGTGTATGTGAGAGTGTGTGTGTCTGCATGGGAGGGTCACAATGGGGTTGGGTGGGTTAGTAAGGGGTAGGTTGGGTGTGTGTGTTTGTATCTGTATGAGTGAATGGGTGAATTGTCCTTTAGTGTAATTGTGTGAGGAGTGTGGTGTGTGTATGTATGCATGTAGAACGAATGTTTGATTGTATATGTGCTGAGGGGTGGGGGCTGTCATACCTGCACACTCTCCTAAATCAGTGAGCCACTTGTGCAATGTTGGGTTGGGGGAACCACTAGACACCAGGGATAACTTCTAAACATCGTATCTTAACACAATTAACATAACAGTGATCGGGGGTGAAAGCCTAGTCACCAGGGAGAACTTTTACATCTTGGGCTTTAATGGCACTCAAGCATAACAGGGATTGGGCAAACATTCAACACCAGGGATAACTTTTACATCTTATGCCTTAACAGCACTTAAACATAACATAACAAGAATTGAGGGGAAACACTAGCCACCAGGATAACCCTGACAAATCATGTCTTAATGGCACTTAGGGACTGGAGGGTACACTAGCCAACAGGGAGAACACTTGAACAATATGCCTTAAAGGCACTTATTAAAAGAAATAAATGATGTGGGTTGTGGGGGACCAATAGACATCAGAGATAACATCTTTAACAATGTACCTCACTTCAACAAGACACGGGACTGAGGTGAACACTAGCTAGAAGGGATTTCACTTTCATCTGTGCCTTAAGGGCTCATGCATATAACATCAGTTGAGGGGGATCACTAGACACCAAGGATGCATATAGATCATTGTGCATTAATGGCATTTATGGGTTAGACCAAAAAGTCTAAATAACATGCCTTAAAGTCACTTAATTAAAAAAAAAAAAACAATGTGGATCAGGGGATCCACTATATACTAGGGATACTATAAATAGCATGTCTTAAAGGCACCAAAAAGGACTCCACCCCTGTATCCAGATATTAGTCTTCTGAGCCATGACTAGACACCAGGGATTTAATGGAAGTAAGATCCAAGAGTTGGAAAATACAAAGGAGGGGTGAAAAGAATTTGAACCCTGTACCCTTGCCACAGGAAGCAACAGCAGTAATATGTTTTTTATCATATAATGAGGATCTTGGACATTATTTAATTTCTGCAACAATTTCTGAGTTATGTGGGAGAAAAAGAGGGAGAAGGTAAGTGAAAGACTTTTAAGGAAAGCCAAAATTAAGGGTGGGACAAAAACACAAAATCAGGGATGGATTTTAATTATTTCTCATAAACTTAGAACATATCTAAAATAACAGCTCTTGCACTAATGTGTATTTACTGAAGGATATGAAGCATGAAACTGTGATGTCTGGCATTAATGACTGTACTCATCCGTGACTGATGAGGGCAGGAAAATGGAGACATTGGCGATGTTCTGACAGTACAGGAATGGGTATGGGTAGGAAAGCTTTGTTTTTTATTTATCCCTTTGCTGACTGAGTTAGTCCCAGTAGGCTAGTAGCCTCTTTTTAGGGGAGACCTGAGATTGTATTTATACTGTTTGGGAAATTTGTCCAGGTATTGGGGAACTTCTCCTGCTCTTTTTGATATGTCCCATGGGATCTTTTATATTCACCTGAGCTACCACCAACTCAAGCAAATGGGCCTTGATTAAACATCTTATCCAAAGGACGACACTCAGGAGTACAGCACCCCTTATGCTGCACTGCAGTGTCAGTAATCAATCTACATGGTGTGGGAATAGAACCCACAATCTTCTTCACCAAAGGCAAGTGTACTACCTGTTGCACCACTGACAATGAATGGAAATTACCTGTGCCAACATGATGACACCAGAAACTACTGATCTGCACTAATGATAGTTATCAGTGATTCAGAAACATGCAAATTAGCTGAACATGTAGTATTTCCTCATTGTAGCTTACATGTCTCTGAATTGCAAATCTGTACATTATGTAAACAGCTCATTTTCATTGCAGTTCTCATCACGAGCTGTGGGACAGTTTCTGAATCCTCTGTGATGCCTTTTCTTATGCAGCCAATGAGTTTTTTTCATGCTTTGACATATTGCCTGCTTACTTTTATGTCATCTGATGCCAAGTCTCTTTTCATTTTTGTGTTGCTTACTCTCCAGTTATGTAGCCTTTATCCTGCTTTTTGTTTAATTTATTTTCAAGTACTTTAAGGTTCTCCATGTCATATTAGTGATCTAGCCTTAAAATACATTTTATTTTTTCTGCTGCTTCTCTTTTATTAATACTGTTGTATATATATTTATATCATACTTTTTTCCAGACCTTCTACAATTTCATTTAGAAACATATTAAGAATATCTAGATCCAGTACCAGAACCATTTCTTATCTTACTTAGAAGCAAGTTTCTTCTGAAGGGAACTTGTTTGATCTATTGTTCAGCAACAGTGTTACTCATGTTTCCAACCTAAGGCCAACACCAAAGGCTGGATTCATAATGGTTACCACAAGGTGTACACTATGTGTGCACTTAGTGTAACCTTTCCGAGTGAGCAGTCAGCACACAAGCATTGTAAAAGGGCTGTTGTTATGTTCATAAAGTGTACACAATGTGTACACATAGAATACACTTTGTGGTAACCTTTATGAATCCGGTCTCAAGTCTATCAAATTTGCTCACTAAACTTTCAGATTGTGTCATGTCAAAAAATCCTTGCTAAAGTCTACATACAAAACGTTGACTGCCCTTCTCTGCTCTATTACCCTGGCTATCCAAACAACAAATATATTAGTACTGAGTGTCATGCTCTGTCTTTGGTGACTTGAATCCTATATTCTACTGTCCTCTAGGTGTTGCACAGTTCTTTTCTTTATATGTGATTATATGACTTTCCCAAACTCTGCAGTAAGACTTGATAAATCACCTGTTTCCAGTTCTTGCCATGATTTCAGCCTTGTGAAATGAGTCACATTTGTTCCAGTCAATCTCTGTGCGTATTGCTTTTCTTTTGTTGTGATTTGTTAAAAATCACCAGTAGTGCTGTTACCGGCTCTTCTTGTTGCTTATGTAGATTAGTTCTGATATATTTCTGTTATTCAACAATACATTCCTTTTACATTCCTGGATTTTTAATACTTTTTTATTTCTGTTCTCCCCCTGTAACAATAAATCCACATCCTATTTGTTTCATGCAATACCATGTGTGTCCTAGAACATTAACAGAGGGAGGAAACAGCTAGGAATTTCAATCATCATCTAGTTGAGGCAAGTTAGGAGATTTTTTTCTATATGCTTTTAACCTCTCCCAAGCTGGAAGGAAACCGAGGTTCAGTGCTAGCAATGGCAGGCCCAGTAAGAGACCATACTTCAGTATACCTGCAATTTTCCAGCTAGAATGCTTATGTAGTCCTCATAAGCTGGCATTACCTGAATCCCAACATACAGGAGCAGTAACATAGGTGAGGGTCTGCCAGTACTTTCCAGTGGGACTAGTAGGTCATGTTAGCCACTTACTCATATCTCTTCTTTAGATGCCTTGGCTAGCTTCTCTAGTTCCCCGGCCATCACCAACATATTCATGCCTGCTTGCTAGAGCTTTTCAGAAGTACTTCCCCACTTAGTCAAATGCCTGCCTCTTAAAATACAGAAGTACCTCTTTATGTAAATACAACTCCATGGTTAAGTTGACCGTGGTTATCCTTCCCATCTGATATTGAACCTTATCTCCATTTGAGCAGTTCTGAAAATAAAAATCCCACCAGTAGAATTTGAAAGATGTTCTTTGCCATTAGTTGTAGCAAAAATGTATGTTTTAAGTTACTTTAGCATGCCTTACATACATCTGAGTCTATTTTGAAAAAAATCCCCTTTCTAGCCACTTACATCTGTCTAAACTAATTATCCAGGCCAGGAAAACTATGGTAAAACAAAGCCCACATAAATGCTTACAGGGATCCATCAAGGCTTGTTATCAATGTTCCTTGAATTCTAATGTGGCAAGCCTACAATGGAAATGAAGCGGAACTGCGTATGGTACTGTGAAGACTTTGCTTCAGAAATGTGAAATGTCATTTGTAGTGCAAGATGCTGTTGCTTTACAATGTTCACTTACAAAAAGTGGTACTCCTAGAAAAAGAAACGGATATGAATTAAACAGGAACAGATAGTGGCAGCTGAAGATAAGGACTCATGTACGCAGCACCTAAATGAAGTTTATTTGGCTAAAGACTGGCTACATTTTATTATTCTTGAATACAATTAATGCCATTCTGTGTAGCTGATTATTTTCCCAATACACTACACAGATTAAAAGAAGATACAATTGAAGCAATATCGTTACTAATCAATTGACTGTCATTATAATAACCCAAGTCTGTTGTTTTTAGCAATGGATCAGCATGGCATTTTACATTTTCAGTTTTACAAGTTTGAAGTTTGGGTGTGCAAAGACAGAAAGTTGTATGAATCTAGGGAGTCACTGAAAATGAAACATGACTCTTCAACAACCTGCAAAAACAAACCTCTCAAGTATTTTTTTACTTTAAGAACCAAAAAGTATACTGAAAATCCACTAGAGTAACATGAAATGGGTACTATAATTAAAGAAAGTTGATAAATTAAACAGAGTTCTGCTATCATCTTCTGAGATTTTGTGAAGCATGACTGTGTGTAATTTTAATGACTATAATCATGATTTCATTGTCTCAAAAACAAATTTTAGCTGAACTATTCAGTGTGGCCTGAATTCATACTGCTTAAACACTGTATGCAAGACTTTTATTAGACAAAGGTTACATGATGACTATTACAGGACAAATCAATTTACAAAAGCTAAAAATACATCTTGAATTCCAAAACAAAAGAAAAGCAAAACACCAAGCATGGAATCCTGAAAGCAGCCAAACAAAATATAGAAGTCTGAACTGGGAAGAGCATGATGATGAAATAAAGTACAATCCAGTCCTCTTTCTGCCCCTAGGTTGTATAGGTGTCAGCCCTCTGCACACCAATTAATTATAGCAATTATATAGGTCACTCTAGTACCATGCAAGTGTATTCCATGTTAGTAAGTCTTCCCTATTCCTCAAGGGTTTTTCTTATCCAGAGGAATGATACATTTTCACTATACATGCTGTATACCATTGAGGATGGGTAGCACTGGTAACCACTGTATCACCCAGAGGTATGATGAGGAAATGCAACATTACGGGGAAACTTTGTTATAAAGTTCCTTGCCATTATGTAGCATCTATACCACATACCCAGCCTTAACATTTCCATTGAAGCCCTACAGACAGGACTATACCACAAAACTTTTGTTATAACACTACATTTACTCCTAACTCCAGCAACTTATTTTTCTACTACGCACTCGTACCTTCTGTATGAAAAAATATAGGAATATTTTGGTATATTTTGGTATATTAAAAATATAAGAGTCACCAACAGTTTCAAAAAGTGATTAAATACTTTCCACTGTCACACTTTTTTAATGGCGATACACTGAGGCAGCTAACATTCCTTGTGTATTACAAATAATTATGGTCAGGTCTCTTATGTAGTCTCAAAATTAATTTTAAGGAATTCATCCATTTCTAAAACATATAAAAGCCTGGTTATGATTAAAGACCCAATCATAATTCTTTACACTGAGGATATCATTGCAACAACACAACATACTATACAACACCCTTACATTGTATATTTAAGGCACATTTATACTGAGCATGTAATCATACATTTGTTATAGCCAACACAACCATGTGTATTATACTTACAGATTTTGTGCTTGGATAATTTTTATTTTTCATTAGACTGGCCATTTATGTGGCTTGTTTATCTATGATGCATACCCTCTTGCTTCAGCCTGGAAGAAATCTTATCATAAAAAGGGATACTTTTAATCTGATGAAACACACAGATTTTCAAGTCACACATTTTTGAGTACCATAATATCAAAACTGCCATTTTCCTGTTACCCCCCCCAAAAAAAAAAAAAACTTGTATGTATAATAATCTATAGTTTGTGATTCTGGGATTGCTAATTTGTGCATTTTCACAAAAAAATCTTGCTGTTTTGTCCCATACCCATAAAATGCCTGTGTGTAATAAAAACACACTTAACTTCTTAATGCTAATGCTTGAATTAAAAAAAAGGTTACTGGCAATAGAAACCATGAGATAAAGTACACTTTTTGTACTGTTGTTGTGTCTTTCGGCTTTTCCCAGTTAGGGGTCGCCACAGCGGAACTCCGGTCCGCTAATGATTGGCAGCAGATTTTTACGTGCCGAGCTGCTAGCCCTGACGCACAATCTTCAATGAAGGCACGCCCATTAACGCATGTCTCCACACAGAAGACGCTGTAGCTGAGAATTGAACAGGACAACATCTTACTGTGAGGCGACAATGCTACCGCAACACCATCACCGCAGTATTAAACTAAATTAAATCATTATTTATGGTTGCAGATGACTATGTTTGGTAGCTTCAAATAAATGTAGCATCTGCTGAGAGAGCAATATAATTAATTGTGATAAATAAATGCTTAACAAAACTGAGTCTATTAGTTAATTGAAATTGTCAGCTGCTCAAAAAGGACTGCTCTGATATACAGTCATATAAGACACAGGGATGGAGGTGCAGACAAAAATAAAGTTCTAGGTATCATCAAGGACAAAAATCTCTATTCAGTGACAGAAAGAAAAAGTCTAAACAGTTCTGAACTTTTTGAATTCTGGCTTCAAATTTAGTAAAATGTTGAGGAGGGTTTATTTAAGGACTTCATTGTTTATATTACTGTACCCGCAGTAGTGGTGCTGCGATAGTGTTGTCGCCTCACAGCAAGATGTTGTCGCGTTCGATTCTCAGCTAAAGCATCTTCTGTGTGGAGGCATGCGTGAATGGGCGTGCCTTCGTTGAAGGTTGTGCGTCAGGGCTGGTAACTCGGCACGTAAAAATCCACCACCAAACATTAGCAGACTGGAGTTCCGCTGTGGCGACCCCTAACTGGGATAAGCCGAAAGACATAACAAAATTGTTTATATTACTGTAATAAGCACAAGAGCATCATTCCGTAATTTTCTGATTACCCATTTTCTCCAGTTTCAAGTTGCAGGGGAGCTGTTTTTTTTTATTATTTTTTTTTTCTTGGCAATCAGAGTACAGCATAGGGGATAATTAGTTTCTAGAAACAGGATGAAACTAATTTTAATGCTGCAATGAGTCACCTTTTACTGAGTTTCATTGGAGATAGTGCAATCTTTTCTTTTATAACTCTTTCTCCATAAGATGTATTCTGAAGTTGTGAAGCAGTAGTAACTTATTTAACAATGCTGTAGGTTTTATTTCAGATTGTGTGGTTGCTGAATTGTACCCTTTCTAGACGATATATCTGGCAGCACAGAAAGATTACAGCCATGCTACTTCTGGTAGTCCAGTGTTTGATTCCCTCAGTCTCCACCTTGCCAACTTTTTTTTTCACAAGTCACTTGACCAGACAGTGTTCCTGTGGTGAGTTTGAACAAGGTCCACAGGGATCAGTACTCTACCCTGGTTAACAAATACAAATAAATGCATAAAATAAAATATGCTGGAAGTGATTGTTGTTAAATTGCACCTGTTGCTGTAAAGATACTTGTGCACAGCAAAGATGAAATATTATTTTGGGGTAAGCAAGTTTATTTTGTTTTCTGCGGTGGTGGTGCTGCGGTAGCGTTGTCGCCTCACAGTAAGACGTTGTCCTGTTCGATTCTCAGCTAGAGCGTCTTCTGTGTGGAGACATGCATGAATGGGCATACCTTCGTTGAAGGTTGTACGTCAGGGCCGGCAATTCGGCATGTAAAAATCTACTGCCAGTCATTAGCGGACCGGAGTTCCGCTGTGGCGACCCCTAACCAGGAAAAGCTGAAAGACCCAACAATAACAACAAGTTTATTTTGTTTTGTGTATGAAATAGGACATTAAATTCATGAAATGATCTTGGATATGGTAATGCTGAAAGTTTTGTACATGTTTTAAGCAAGTAACTTGTTTAACCCACACTTCAATCTGTCTATCTTATATTATCACTAGAACTTAACTATAAATCAGATGTGTACAAAAAATGAATTCTGATTTGATGAACAGTGGGAATAGTGGAAAAGAGAAAAATGGTTTGACTACACAGTAACTGCTGTCTGACTGTAGAGACGGTCACTATGTGTACATATCCCAAAGAGTCTTTCTCTTGATCCTCAGTCCATCCCTTACAAATTATATCTTACAAAACGCACTGTTTTGAATGGACAGGAAATTGATTTGTTAGAAATTTGTGAAGTCTGACAAAGATATGTGGTGTAAATCTCATAGCAATCGGCTGAAGCCTAAATCCAATACAGTCACAGGGTGATGCTATATTAAAGGAAGTAATAAGTAAGACACAGTAGTTTACATATGCATTTATTACTGTAATATTTAAAAGGCATAATTCATACATCTGCAAAGATGACTACTTTAGCACACAATAATGAATTCTTCAAAGTAAGCAGCTTGGGAGAATATAGGAACAACACTTGGCAACTGAACAGTAAGCAACTGATTGTAAGGCTGTGGTGGTGCAGCGGTTAGCGTTGTCATCTCCCAGCAAGAGGTTCTCTGGTTCGATTCTCTGCTGGAGCGCCTTCTGTGTGGAGTCTGCATGTCCTCCCCACAGTCGACTAATGTTTAAAGACATGCAGGTAGGTGTGTGCATGAATGGGTGTGCCTTTGTTGAAGGTTGGGTGTTGGGCTGGCACCTTGGCACTGTAAAAATCTACTGCCAATCGTAAGCAGACTAGCATTCTGCTGTGGCAACCCCTAATTGGGAAAAGCCATAAGACTAGGCAACTGATTACAGATACCACAATATGGCTAGACATATACACCTTTAAGTAGTCATACATAAAAGTTCTTGCCATGCTTTTTAAGTACTTAATAGAACTCATCTCCCAAATTGAGCAGGGCCATACTTAACCATGGTGTAAATTTGTGCCTATCCAGCCAATCATCAAGATTTGCCTTAAAATTAGCCAGACTAGTATATTATTTTTATTTGTAGTGGTAACTTATTCTATAGGCTGGGAATACATTTAATGAAGAACCTATCCCTCCACAATTAGAAATCTGTCCCTCTGAGAAGAGTTATTTAAATTACAGATAATACTGTTATGCTGATGGATAATAAAGTGCCTGAGATGTAGCCTTTCTGATTATTGATGACCTTTAGTTGTACATGCACCACAGTAGGCAGTGTGGCAAAATCACATTGTCGATAGTATGACAGATGGAGGCACACAGATGTTCAGATGGGGAGATGCCTTGTTAGTGAGGTGGCCATCATATTCATTTTACATGAAACTAGTGGAAAAACAGTAAATAAGTGTCAGTGTCACAATAGGTATCATGTTCATGTTTGGTGCTGGAAGATTAGAAGACCATGGGTTCTATTCCTACCTGAGGTGACTGCATTAATTTTTTCCATTACCGAGACTGTAATGCAGCATTAGAGGGTGCTGCACTCTTGAGTGTACCATTATTTGGATGACATGTTATTAAGCTGATGTTCCACCTACCTAAGTTGGTGGTTAGCTCAGATGGATTTAAAAGATCCTGTTGAAAAGAATACGGGATGTTCCTCAGTTTTCTGGCCAGATTTTCTCTAGTCAGTATGAATTCTACCTTGGATCTTCCCTGTAAAGATGCCTCTGGCCTTTTTTTATGTCCCACCCATTCTTCTCTCTCACAGCCAGCATGCAACGAGGTAAGGACATTAATAAGGTCAAGAATGCCTATTAGTGCATGTCTCAGTGTTTATAAGCTTGAGATGCATACCTCCCAGTATTATCACTAGAGCTATAATATAAACCAAAGTAGCCTGAAAACTGCATTATGAATAAAGAGTGGAGATCAAAAGTCATGTTTGCAGACATCACATATTACAGTATGTCGATGCTAGAGTATGAATGCTTTAGCAATATAGGGCATCAAGATAGGTAAACATTGTTGGTGCACTTAAAACTCAAAAACGTTAAATACTACTAAAACAAAACACACTGGAGCCAGAATAAATTAGGCGCTTTTGTCCCGTTTATTACAGAACTTCTTGTTTGTTTGTTATTGTTGGTGCACTTTTTCATACACAGGAAGCCTGACCACTCTCATATCTCTGCAAAGGCTATATACACAGTGAAGAATCTTCTATTAAGTGTGGTCTACATAACGATATTAGTATGAATACCCTACAGCTGGTCCCAATGTGAAGTCACTTTGAAGTGCTGTTACTTCAATATTATACAAATGTCAATAGTTCATTGGAAAAGTTAAAGAAATGACATCAACATGTAATTTTCTGTTAGTAGAGAAACAACAATATTATAGTATCATTATATATGTATATTTCTTTAGTGTGTGTGTGTGTGTGTGTGTGTGGTGTGTGTGCGTGTGTTTGTGCGTGCGCATAGGTATGTATATATACGTATATATTTACTTCCTTTATTTTGATTAAGATGGAAAGGTACCTTGATTGGTGGAAATTCTGATTTGTAGTAAAACTGGAAAATTAATGACAAAAAAAGATGAATTTATTTTTTTTACCTTACTCGTTTATTTACCAGGAAAGACTATTTTGTACAAGTATCTCTTTTTAGGAGTGACCCAGAAGCCTTATCTTCTAAAGACTCTTGTTTAGAGGTATACAGTAAAATACTAAGGAATTCAAATTCAGGATTATAGACTCAAGCTTGTTTGCAGTTTTTAGCAGTAATCCTTTCGGGCATGCTGCCATTCTTGGTTTGAGGGTTATTCTGGATGATATCTTTCTTTCAATTACTTCATTTTGCAGCTTCTTCCAAGATGTGGTATTCATGGCAGTGTACTGCAGATAGATAAATGTAATCAAACAATTACAAGAAGCTCACATTTAAGACCATCAGTGTTAAATCATTATGCCTTATCACACTGAGAAAACATCATCTTGCCATGCAAAGTGTTGTGATTAATAGGTTTACAATGAACAATAGTGTCTTGTTTAACTGCCACATGATTATTTAACCTCAAAACATGTAAAAGCTTAGGTGGTTGCTATTCAAAACAGTTACTTTCAATTGTCGCTAACACATAAACATTATGTTTTTGCAGATGGCAAACCCTTCATCTTCTGAGCTATACATGAGTGTGAGTTTACACACATACATGCATATATATATATATATATATATATATATATATATATATATATATATAAATTTGAATACACAATTTTCAAATCACAAGGATTCAAAGGAAAAAATCTACTTTTTTGTACGGGAGGCCTACACCCTCTGCTTATTAACTCTGAGATTGCAGTACAAGGGTAAATTTCCTGACCCCACTGTACTGCAATATCATACTGAAAAAAGCTGATACGTGCAATCAACTAATCTTTGATCAGCTGTGCCAGCTTTTTTCTCACTTCAGAATGTTGACTTTTTGATGGGTTGTAGACAAAGGAGCCCGCAGGATTTTTTACAGGGGAGTGCAAACCTAGAGCCTCGCCCCCCCACACACACGCAACCCCCCCACACACAGCCATTTCAGTTTCCCATTACTTGGATATTTCTCCCCAGTTGCCGTACACACTGTTCAAACTCTATGTGCATACTGTTTTATTCTTTACTTCTACGATATTACAGATATTTCAATTTAATTTACAAATTTTATAGCACAAACACTGATAGACATTTGCTTAAATGAAGTAATAGTTTTACTTGGCATTAAAACTTCTCTACCTTTGAAAGTCACATTAACTGAAACAGCATTGAAACCCACATTCAACGAAAATGCACCTGGCCATTGGCAGATTAAGTTTACCTTTTGGCTGTTTTCAAATCACTGGCCCCTTGCACACATTTTAGGACCATGCAAAAGATCTTTAATACAACCAGGAAGGTGAATCAATGCTAATATATAATAATTGAATTATATCCCTTGTATAATACAGCACCACTTGATAGAATGTATTTTAAATTTATAGTTTTGAACATTTTCCCAGTAAGCAAGGAAATAAAACATATGAACCAATAATGACAAACTGCCCAATTTCATTTCAACCATAAAAGGCCACTCAAACATCTGTCATTACAATCCTCCAATATCAGTCAATATGTACAATTTCTGCAGAAGTAGAGTCATCTGAATAATTCCACACTATAGAGATCTGAAACTAATGAAGAGGTTGTTGCTGGAAAACAACTTTATATTTCACTGTTTCATCTACAAATTCAATGCCCGCTGCCCTTGAAGAATAAATTGCCTACGTTATATTAAAAAAAATGGTAAGCTGGTATATTGCAATAGGGAATGGGTGGTAAGCTGAAAAACAAGTTCATAGTTATTAGGCATCTCATCCAAAGGAGGACATACTCAGGACTACAGCACTCCACCCCCTTGAAATACAAATCTACATGCTGTGGGAGTAGAACCTATAGCCCTCTGTATCAAGATGCAAGTATGCTACTTGCTGTGCTATTAACACTGTTTTAAAATTCTATACCACAATAGTGATAGCATTTGCTAAACAAAACAGTTGCACATTTTAAGCAGGCTTAGCATGAGCAGCAGTAAACTTCTCTTCCCTTGAAGTTCACAATTCCTTGAAAATGCACTTGAAAATAAATTCCACCTGCTAACTCTTAACTAGGGCATTTCATTCTCTCTAACACACCTCAACCTCTTGGTGCAAGAAATCTGGACAAAGCCTAAAATAAATAGGAGCAGATTATAAATATTGCTCTCATCAATGCAGAACATTGCTAGAATAACCGGATTTATGTTAGTATGCATTTTTCTAAAGGATATGACATCTAAAACGCAAATGTCTGTCATTATTTAGCAACTTCAATGCTTTTTAGGAGGAATATGGGGCAAAAATCTGGGCATTCTCCAAAAACCTGGACAGCTGAGGGGTATGATACCTCCTTCTTCTAAATACATACAGACACACATACACACCATACCTCTCAATCTCTTAACACAAGAAATCTGGACAAAGCCTGTTATAATGTTAGGGATAAAGGCCCAAAACTAGGGACACATTTAGAAAGTTGCTAGAATAAAAGGATCTGTGTTAGAATGCATTTTCTGAATGATAAGTCTGAAACTGAAATGCATGTTATTATTTATTAACCAGCTATATTCAGATATAGTTGGTTGTCTCCGGACTCACCGTGACTTGCATATTCTCCTCTCTTGAAAGGCCCACTCTGCTTAACTTGTGTATTATTTCCTCAGTTACTTCACCGTGGGTTGCAAGGCAGCTTCATCACTAGTGTGTGCACAAAATAATAATGCCTTCAATGAGTCTTGCAAGAAATCACATGCAATCATCATGGCACAAAGGTTCTACTGAAGATGCTGCAAATTTTTCTCATACACAAACACGACAGAAGCCAGAAACAGCTGTTATTCCACAGCTAGATGCAGCAGTAGCAAAACAAATTGCAGGGAACCGAAATAAACTGGAACCAATTTTATCTATCATTATTTACTGTGCAACCCATGACATTCCTCTCTGTGGAAAAGAAGGCTCTGGTGGAAATTTTTGTTACTTGTTAGATTTTCGTATTGAAGCTGCTGACACAATATTGAAACAGCACAGTGAAACAGCTGCAGGAAATGCTTGGTACACATCCCATAGGGTGCAAAATGAGCTGTTGACAGAATACGAACAAGTACTTCAAAAGGAGATTGTGCAGCGAACAGGGCAGTTGGATTTAGTGTATTGGCAGATGAAACTGCAGATATCTCAGACATTGAGCAGTTGTCATTGGGCATTCGGTTTGTTGATGATTGTGTCTGAGAAGAGTTTACGGTTTTTGTTCCCATTGTTGCGAGAGATGCACAGTCTGTATCAAATGTCATTGTCAGTGAATGCATAAAGTACAGTCTAGACCTGGAAAAATTACTCGGACAAGGCTGTGATGGCTGCTCCATAATGTCAAACATCCAGAATGGTGTTCAGGCAAAGATTTGTGAAAAGTATCCAAAAGCAGCCTTTATCCACTGTGCATCTCACAGACTAAACCTTGTAGTCAATGATCTGAATGATGTTCCTGAAATACGTAGTGATGTTGGTGTTATCAAGAAGATTATTAGTTTTTCTGTGACAGTCCAAGACGATGAGCATTGGTACCAAATATACCTCTTCTGTGTGAGACATGATGGACCGAGAAATATAAATCCATTCATGTGTTTAGTCAGAACTTTGAGAAAATATTTGACTGCCTGGCTGATCTTCAGAAGAGCACTGCTGATGAAACCAGACAAAATGTACATATGTTACTCAGTGCTTGCTCTTCATGCACATTTCTGATTTCTCTCTTCATTATTGCAAATTACTCATCAGTTCTTGAGCCTAGGGTGGCCACGGTGGTGCAGTGGTTAGCATTGCCGCCTCACAGCAAGAGGTTCTCCGGTTCGATCCTCAGCTGGGGTGCCTTCTGTGCGGAGTCTGCATGTCCTCCCTGTGGTCTGGGTTTCCCTCCGGGTGCTCCGGTTTCCTCCCACATCCCAAAGACATGCTGCAGGTGGATTGGACACTCTAAATTGGCCCTAGGTGTGCGTGTGAGTGTGCCTTCTGTGGAAGGTTGGCGCCGCACAGCAGCTTCGCAACTGCAACACCGTAAAACTCCACTGCCATTCAATGCGGACAGGTGATCCGCTGTCCCGTGCCGATAAAGCCGAAAGAAGAAGAAGAAGACTCATCAGTTCTTGAGCCTGTTGCTCAGATGTTTCAGTCTGTTCAACCTGATATATAGTAAAGGCTCAACAACACATTAACAGACTCACTAAAATATTCAAGGAGCACTGCAACCATGCTGAAGAGCACTTTAGGAATGACATTCTCAGTAAGGCAAGATCACTAGCAGATAAACTTGGTATTGAGTTAGTGTTACCAAGGATTTGCAGTCGACACACCGAGCAAACACAGTAGGCGTGGATTTTGAGAGTTATTACAGAACAAGTATTTACATTCCCTATCTTGACTACCACTATGCTTATGTAAATATCTTATGCAATCGTATGTTATCTGCTATATTGTATAACTGTGTAAACCACAATGCTCATGTAAATATTTTATGTATAGTATGTTAGCAATTGTTCTGGAGCTTTTCTCCCTGGGCCTCTGCTGAAAATGGACAGCTTTGTCCAGTCGGACCTCCCCGGTAAACAAATGTAAAATAAAAAAAAAAAAATCTGACCTTTATGTGGATTCAAAAAAAAAAAGTACATCATGCAACAGAAACCAAACAATGGCTCTCTGTGAATTTACTATACTATTCTGTAACTGAATGCACATTACTTAATGTTAACTGATAAAAAAATTAAATAAAAATACAGTATGACAGGGGAAGAAGATAATGCTTTATGATTTGTAAACTGCTCCTAACTTGTCACAAACCGTGAAGTGTATAAAACATCTCTTTCTAATCTTTAGACTCCAGAAAACAGCTTTTCTCGATAAGCAGCAATAAAGACTCCAGCATATAATAAAAATGCATACACACCAGAACATAACAGTTAAACATGTGCATGTCTCTCTGCATATCTATAAATTAGTAAGCCATGTCTTTTTAAACCTATAGTAAATGTTATGTTCTCCATGACAAAGTTATGTATATAGTTATTTGCATGCTCTCACCTTAGTAAACATCCTGTAGTGACAAGAACCCTGTCTCTTTGGGAGTTACTTTGCAATATGCTTAAATCAAAACTACTTGCAGAAGACAATGTTAATCCATCCTGACTGGGACCAGTACAACAGTTCATTAAAATATCTATTAATCTACTAAGAAAACAGATTTCTGCCTCAAAGTAAGAAGTAATTAAAAACAGATGTTAAGTTGTCAAACTCGCCTTCATTCTTGCTGGATGGGTTCGGAGCCGATCCTCGGCTCCGACTCGGCACTTGCTAAGCTCGAGAGCTAATTTTACCAGCTTGAGGCAACCCTATATCCCATGATGCAAGGCGTGACTACCCCAGATCTCATTTGCCGCTTCGCAAAGAGGTCTCCTTTTACCAGCTCAGGTAAAAATTTAGTAATTTGTACTAAAAGTCAGTCAGGAAAATTTCCATTTTCCTTATTTCCTTTTCTTAACAGTTAGTGTAAACTACTATCTATCTTGCCCTATATTACCTTTCTTTTGTATTAGGGATACTTTTTCCTCCCTTCAGGCCTTAAGCCTCCCTTCCATTATTTTTCTGTCAGGAAGTCTGTGTGTTTTAGTCAGTTTTTCCTCCTCTTTATTACTTAACTGTGTGACTGGTATGTGTGTGTGTTGCATACCATGTCAAAAGAAGTAAAGGTCTCAGGCTTCAAGAAGTGTGACTCGTGCTGTCAGAAAATGTCTCTGACAGACGGTCACACTTCTTGTGTGTATTGCCTGGGGCCTTTACACCTGCAGGACTCCTGTGCTATTTGTCACTCCTTCAGCCAGAGAGTCCTGCAGGAACGTAGAAACAAGTTAATTCTACGTGGCTTGTTGAAGCCAGAGGGTTCCCCGACCAAGACTGGGTCGGCAAAGCCCTCTAAGCCACCTAAAGCCCAGGCTTTGGCTCCTAAGCCTTCGGTAGTGGCTCCGACTCCTTCGGAGTCGAGATCGGCTCCGGCTGGAGCCGATCTCTCTATCCCTGAGGTGGTGGTATCGGCGCTGGCTGGCTCCGATACACTTGCACCTATGTCGATGTCGGCTCCAGCCGGAGCCGACATATCCTTGACCAGGACTGGTGCCGATATGCTGTCGGCTCCATCTGGAACCGAAGGGTCTTCGGCTCTGATGGCTCTTTCCAAGAAGAGATCTCGGTCCCCTTCCCTGGAGTTGATTCGCTCGGCTCCGGGATCTCCTCTACTTTTGGAGCAGAGCCATCAGAGCCGATCTTCAAGGTCTTCCAGGCTGTCAGACCATGACTTGGAGAGGGTGGTAAGTAGACTGCTGAAGTCACAGGCACTGGCCCAGATGCTCCATAGCCCATCTCAGCAGACGTCCGCTATCCCAAATCCCCCTGAAATTCCTCCTCCGACTCTCCTTCAGAGTTCGGAGCCGGAGCTTCTCGGAACGTTGACTGTGGGTGCGCCGGAGCCGATACTTCCCCTGTCGGCTCCGTCGTCTTCTACTCCGATTTCCTCCATGAGACCTTCCTTGGAGGGATCCGGTCGTTGGGTCTCCCTTGTCGGCTTCGAGGGGGCAAGTGGCATCGGACCCTTGTCCGACCCCGCTCTCCCTCTTGGAGCTTCGGCATTGGTGAGCTCGGCACTGACATCAGCCTCGGAGCCTTCTCTTTCGGTGGAACCAGGGATTCCTGTCTCTTTGGAGCGGGAGTCTTCTGGCCTCCCTGGGAGGGGAGCCTTTGAGGTGATGAGGAGTGTTCTAGCCCCGGAGCTGAGTCAACGGTCAATTCCATTAGCTCCTCCCTCTTCGGTGCCTGTTGATGTCTCTTCCCATTCTCTTGCTCCTGGACCCAGAGATCCATCGCCCCAGGTTTCCCCATTGGGAAGAACTTCCTCTTCCGAGGTTTCTCCTGATCCTTCCGGAGAACCCAGCGAAGGGCGTGCAAGAGGAAGCACACAGACTCCCCCGAGTCTACGACATCAGATACCGACTTAGATGAGTCTGAGGGTTCCCCACGGTCCCCCTCTGAGGATGTCTCCTTTTCAGACATCCTGGAACTCCTTAAGCAGAGGGGGAACTGGCCTTCCATTAACCCCTCCGAGGATGAGTCGGTATACCTGGAGGCTTTTGGATCTCGACCCTCCACCTCCTGGGTGTCTCCGCCTTTCGACCCGCTCATGCAAGTGGTGGCTCGAAGGGCATGGGCGGCCCCGGATTCTGTGGAACCAGTCCCCAGGAGGCCTTCTAAATTCATCACGGCCCCCGCAGACAAACAGTTTCTCACCAAGGGTGTCCCTGTTGATGCCATGGTGGTGGCGGCTGCCACCAAGAAGGAACTTGCCGATCCTTCTGTACCTGTCCATCCTCCTAACAAGGACTCTAGGACCATGGATAGGTATGCAGTGGCGGATGTTTTCTTCAGCGACCTTAAGCTATGCTCGCTGAACTATCTCTGTCACTTTACCCGGCTTCAGAGAGACATTCTCAAGGAACTAGGTGAGGTGGTTCAGGATCCGTCAGCTGCTGGGGCTCAAGAAAAGATTGCTTCACAGCTCGGAATCCTAAATTCTATTACTAACTCCTCCATGCGGCTCATTTCTTATGCAGCCGATGGGGCGAGTAGAGCCGCAGGCACAGGAGTGGCACTTAGGCGTCAGTCCTGGATGCGGCTTTGTAATTTCGCAGACCCCTTTAAGGCGTCCTTCACTAATACTCCCTTCGATGGTTCGGCTTTGTTCAGGCCTCAGGTGAAGGACACATTTACCAGGTGTGAGCAAGACGGCAAGACTCTTTCTGCCGTAGGAGTCCATTTCTCCACCCCTTCAAGACCCTATCCCAAAGGTCAGAAGGGAGGGAAAATGTGGTTCCGTAAATCTCAGGGAGTCACGCCGGATGCACGTGGTCAGTTTACCCCCAGAGGCAGAGGGGGTAATAACAATAGACGCCGCCCTAGGGGCAGAGGGGGTCCGCAGAATCAGGGCAGCAGAGAGCCTCTCTCCGATAAACCCTTCCAACATCCCTGAGGTGTTGTCCGACTGTCCACCCTTGGAGGCAGTCGGGGGAAGATTGTCGCTGTACCCAACAGCCTGGCGTTCCCTTTCTCAAGACAAATGGGTACAGTCGATCATATCCGAGGGTTACAATATCCTTTTCGTGAGATATCCTGCTCCTCATCAATCCCTCCCGGACGTTTCTCCCGGTCTAAGGGAGTCGGCAAAGCTGGAGGTATCAAAGCTCCTAGCAAAAAGAGCCATCCAACTAGTACCAGCAGACCAGGTAGGATCCGGAATCTACTCAAGATTCTTTTTGGTTCCCAAAAGGCGGAGATTGGAGACCAATTTTAGACCTCAGCAAACTAAACAAGTTTGTCAAGAAGGCAAGGTTCCGGATGGTCACGCTTCAGTCCATTCTACCTTTTTTGGGCAAGGACAACTGGATGTGCTCAATAGACCTTCAGGATGCGTACTATCACATAAAAATTCACAGGCGCTCCAGAAAGTTTCTCCGCTTTCGGCTGGGGACCAGTCAGTTTGCCCTTTTGTCTCACTACAGCCCCCAGAGTGTTTACCAAATGCATGGCAGTGGTCACGGCTCACCTGTGACATCAAGGATTCCAGGTGTTTCCGTATCTAGACGACTTGCTCCTCTCTGCCACCACCAGGCATCAACTTCTCAAGGCCAGGGACTACACTCTTCACATCTGCAACCAGTTAGGGATCTCTATAAACTTCGAAAAATCTTCATTGTCTCCTTGCCAATCTATTACCTTTATAGGCGCAGAATTAGACACTGTCGGGATGTCAGCAAGACTCACAAACCAAAGAATTCTGGACATCCAAAAGTATGTTCGGATCATACTACTCAGCAGAAAGATCAGGGCCAGATTTGTCCTGAAGGTGCTAGGTCTTATGGCTGCAGCCATCGTACTGCTTCCTTTAGCTCGCTTCCACATGCGTCTTCTGCAGTGGATGTTGTTCACCCAGTGGTCATTCCAGCAGCTTCCCATGTGCCACGAGATCTTCGTGATGCAATCTTGCAAGAGTCACCTAACCTGGTGGAAGTCTTCTCCACAACTCCATCAGGGCTGACTGTTTGTTCCCCCAGTTTCGGTTGCCATAGTCACTTTGGATGCCTCTCTGATCGGGTGGGATGGGCATTATCATGGCAGGATGGTCCATGGGACTTGGCAACCCATAGAATACCATCTGCACATAAATGTCCTAGGGATGAGAGCCTGAGAGCTCCCCGACTAAGTCGGCTCCGGGGAAGCCCTCGAAACCGGTTAAGCCTTCGGCTTCAAGTCTCAAGCCATCGGCTACTGGTTTGTCTTCTTCAGTGTCGAGATCGGCTCCGGCCGGAGCCGATCCTTCCCTTTTAGAAGTCACAGTATCAGCTCCATCCGGTGCCGATACTGCCAGATCTGGGCACTCAGTGTCAGCTCCGGCTGGAGCCGACGTATCCTCGGCTCCTTTGGCTCCACCTATCTCTAAAAAGAGATCACGATCCCCCTCATTGGAATCGATACGTTCGGCTCCGAGATCACCCCTGCTCTCCGAGCGGAGCCATCGGAGCCGTTCTTCTCGGTCGTCCAGGCTGTCTGATCAGGACCTCGAGAGAGTGGTGAGTAGACTATTAAAGTCTCAGGCATTGGCCCAAATGCTCCATAGCCCGTCTCAACAGACGGTAGCTATCTCACATCCACCTAACATTCTTCCTTCGACTCTCTTACAGAGCTCAGAGCCGGAGCTCCTCGGAGCCGTGACTGTTGTAGCCGGGCCGATACCACCCCTTTCAGCTCCGTCGTCCTCTGCTCCGATTTCCTCCTTGAGGCCTTCATTGGAGGGATCCGGGCATCTGGTCTCTCTCATCGGCTCCGAGGGGGCGAGTGGCATCGGACCCTTGTCCGACCCGTTCTCCCTCTCGGGGCTTGGCGTTGGTGAGCTCAGCCCGACATCTGCCTCGGAGCCTTCCCTCTCGGTGAGGCCTGGAGTCCCTATCTCTTCGGAGTGGGAACCTTCTGGCCTCTCTGATGGGGGAGCCTTCGAGGTGATGAGGAGTGTACTAGCCCCTGGGCATAGTTAATGGTCAGTTCCATCAGCTCCTCCCACTACAGTGCCTGCTGACGTCTCTTCCCACTCTCTTGCTCCCGGACCCAGAGATCCAATGCCTCAGGTTTCCCCATTGGGAATATCTTCCTCTTCCGAGGCTTCTCCTGATCCGTCAGGTGAACCTCCATGTAAGAGGACATGTAAGAGGAAACATCTAGACTCCCCCGAGTCTATTACATCTGATGCTGACTTGGATGAGTCGGAGGGATGTCTCTTTCTCAGACATCCTTGAACTCCTTAAGCAGAGGGGGAACTGGCCCTCCCTTAATCCTTCCGAGGACGAGTCAGTATACCTGGAGGCGTTCGGATCTCGACCCTCCACCTCCTGGGTGTCTCCGCCTTTCGACCCTCTTATGGACGTGGTGGCTCGGAAGGCGTGGATGGCCCCAGATTCGGTAGACCCTATTCCTCAGAGGCCTTCTAAATTCATTACGGCCCCACCTGATAGGCAATATTTGACTAAAGGTGTCCCGGTTGATGCCATGCTGGTGGCTGCAGCCACCAAAAAGGAACTAGCTGATCCTTCAGTACCTGTCCATCCTCCTAACAAGGATTCTAGGACTATGGACAGGTACGGCAAGTGGATTTTTTCTTCAGCGACCTTTGCCATGTGATCGCTGAACTACTTGTGTCACTTCACCCGCCTTCAAAGAGATGTTCTTAAAGAGTTAGGAGAAGTTTTACAGGATCTGTCAGCTGCTGGGTCTCAGGATAAGATTAGCTTACAGCTAGGAATCCTAAACTCCATTGTTAACTCCTCCATGCGGCTCATTTCTTATGCAGCCGATGGAGCGAGTAGGGCTGCAGGCACAGGAGTGGCTTTAAGGCATCAATCCTGGATGCGGCTTTGTAATTTTGCAGACCCCTTCAAGGCATCCTTCACAAACTCCCCTTTTGATGGTTCGACCTTGTTCGGACCTCAAGTGAAAGACACCTTGACTAGATGTGAACAAGATGGCAAGACTCTTTCTGCCGTAGGAGTCTGTTTCTCCACCCCTTCAAGACCTTACCCAAAAGGTCAGAAGGGAGGGAAAATGTGGATGTCCTTCAAGGATGCATCTGCAGTCATAACATATGGGTTGTCCTGCGTCAGGCAGCCCTTTGGTCGGCCGGATTCCAAAGTCTGGGTCTGGCCTCGGCTGATGCCGCACTTCACCCGACGTCATAGCTTCTGGGGTATAAAGGCATCAGCCGACGCCATTTTCCTCAGTCTTTCTTGCCGCGTGGTGCCCGAAGCAGAAGCTGTTCAGTGCGGTCGGTCAGATCCAGAGATTTCAGCTACCGAAGACTTCTAAAAAAGCTAAGTACCCCATTGGGGACTCTTTCTTGCCTCAGCCGATGTCAGACAAAGTAAATAATTGTTTAACTTGTGGGAAACAAATACCTCATAAGGATTTCCACTCTTACTGCCTTCCTTGCTTAGGCCCAGACCACGATGTATCAGCTTGTTTAGCCTGTGCTTCCTTCAACCGACGGACACTTAGACGTCGGTCGGAGTTTGCAGAAGAGTTTTTTGGATCCGCTTTTGCATATAAAATGCCATCGGAGACTCCGACTACACATTTAGCCAAAAAACGCAAGGAAAAGGACCGACACTTGCGGCCCGCGGTTTCAGCTGAAACCACGGTTAGGCCTACCGCGAGTGTCTCGGTTCCGGCTGAAACAGAGTCCTCGGTTCTTCCTTCTGCCAAAAACATGCCTCCGACAACCGAGGCCAGAGGGGCCCCGGCTGAGTCGGCTACAGAAATTCCTACCGAAGAAGCAGGCGCACAAGAATTGTCCGACACCATTCCGTTGGACATCTGTACTCCTGCACGTGGGGCAGCTAGACCCCCTGCTTCTATGTCTATTAAGGCCTTCTCCAGGGCTAAAGCAGCTAAAATTTCCAAGGCCTTACCTACAAAAGCTTCCTCTCAGAGACCTTCCTCAAGTTTTCAGATTCTCAGCCTTGCTGAGGACCTTATATCTTTGATTAGGGGATCCCAGCCTCACCCAGACAGGGCCTCACAACCTCCTCCTGACAAAAGGCCTAGGACTGAACCCCCTGAACCCCTCTCCTCTGATTATTCCTCGGATGGATCAGATTTATCAGACCATCAGGAAGGACCATACTCACCTTATGAGGATTCGGATGCAGAAGACTCAATTCCTTCTGCCTCCCCCCCAGAAGAATTTTCCTTTGGGGAGACTTTACACTCTGTGAGGGAACACTTTCAATGGCAGGGTCAGGATTTTTCTGATTCTAGGAAAAGGCTAAGGACTTTTTTACGCTTGCCACAGCATAGGCCTTTAGCCATACCACCTGTACTATCAGTTGTTGATGATGCATACAATGATGCCAGTTCTGCCCCTGATTCTCTTCCCCTGGCCCCTGCCAAACCTGATGCCCTAGGGGCAGAGGGGGTCCGCAGAATCAGGGTAGCAGAGAGCCTCTTTCTGACAAACCCTTCCAGCATCCCTGAGATGTTGCCTGATTGTCCACCTTCGGAGGCAGTCGGGGGAAGATTATCACTGTACCCAATAGCCTGGCTTTCCCTTTCTCAAGACAAATGGGTACAGTCGATTATATCCGAGGGTTACAAAATTCCCTTCATTCAAACCCCAATTCAGCAAAAGGGAACCCTTCCGGATGTTCCACCTGGTCTAAGGGAACTAGCAGTACCAGAGATATCAAAACTGCTAGCAAAAAGAGCCCCAGCCAGTCCCAGCAGACCAAATAAGATCCGGAATCTACTCAAGGTTCTTTTTAGTACCAAAAAAGACAGGGGACTGGAGACCAATATTAGATCTCAGCAAACTAAACAAGTTTGTAAAGAAAACAAGATTCCGGATGGTCACACTTCAGTCCATTCTACCCTTTCTGGGCAAGGACAATTGGATGTGCTCGGTAGATCTTCAGGATGCGTACTATCACATAAAAATTCACAGGCGCTCCAGAAGGTTTCTCCGCTTTCGGCTGGGGACCAGTCACTTCCAATTCAGGGCCCTGCCCTTTGGACTCACTACAGCCCCCAGAGTGTTCACCAAATGTATGGCAGCGGTTACGGCTCACCTGAGACGTCAAGGATTCCAGGTGTTTCCATATCTAGATGACTGGCTCCTCACTGCCACCACCAGGCATCAACTTCTCCAAGCCAGAGATTACACCATGCACATTTGCAGAGGGCTAGGGATTTCTATAAATTTCGAAAAATCTGCCTTGTCGCCTTGTCAATCTATTACTTTTATAGGCGCAAAATTGGACACCGTACAACCTTCAGCAAAGTTAACAGACCAAAGGATTTTGGACATTCAAAGTCACGTCCAGGTGATTCTTCTCAGCAACAAAATCCAGGCCAGATTTGCTCTGAAAGTATTGGGTCTTATGGCAGCTGCCATAACACTTCTTCCCTTTGTCCGCTTTTATATGCGTCTTCTACAATGGATGCTATTCGCCCAATGGTCCTTTCAACAACTTCCCATGCGTCACAGGATCATAATAACTCCAACTTGCAAAAGGCATCTGACCTGGTGGATATCGTCCCCTCAAATCCATCAGGGCAGACCCTTTGTTCCTCCTGCCCCGGTCGCCACAGTTACATCGGACACCTCCCTGATCGGGTGGGTGGGGCATTATCAGGGCAGGATGGTCCATGGCACTTGGCAACCTTTCGAATACCACCTGCACATAAATGTCCTAGAGATGAGAGCAGTGCTTTTAACGTTGCAAGCCCTCAACGACTCTCTTCCCCTGGGAACTATTACAGTCCAAATGGACAATATGTCCGTAGTGTGGTATATCAACAAACAAGGCGGAACCAAGTCCTATCCACTGTGTCGAGAGGCTCTCAGACTTTGGCAGTGGGCAATCTCTTCTCAGCGGTTTCTGATAGCGCATATCCCGGAAATCCAACATCATAGCGGACAGGTTGAGCAGAGCTATTCTCATGCCTCACGAGTGGTCTCTCAAACAATCAGTGATGGAAGAGATTTTTCAGGAGTGGGGCCTTCCTTGCTGCGACCTTTTTGCTACACCTCAAAACAGCAAATGCCCAGACTTCTTCTCTCTCTTCCCTCTTCCAGGCCATCCCCCAGAGTCGCTCTAACCCAAGGTTGGCCCGGGGACTTCTTTATGCCTTTCCCCTTTCCTCTGATACCTCAAGTAATTCAGAAAGCAACGCCTTGAGAGCCAAGTTGATTCTCATTGCCCCTTATTGGCCTCGACAGATATGGTTTCCGTTCCTACATCGTTATCTCTTGGTACAGCCATGGCATCTGGACCCGGTTCCAGATCTTCTGACCCACCAGTCGGGGCAGCTGCACCAATCCATACCTTCTCTCAACCTCACTGCTTGGTTGCTCCACTTCCATCCTTAGCCAGGCTTCCTATGATTTCTAATCCCGTCCGGGATATCATAGTAGCTTCCCTTAAATCTTCCACAAGAAGGATTTACACTAGTAAATGGCAACGTTTCTCCTTCTGGGCAAAAGCTAGGAATATAGACCCCCTATACTGCTCCGATTCATTCGGTCTTGGTCTTCCTAGCTGAGATTTTTCATTCAGGATCTTCTTCCTCCACAGTAAAAGTTCAGCTGGCAGCCATTTCGAATTTTCATATAGGCTTTTTGGACCACAACATTATGTCACATAAACTTTGCAAGGCATTCCTTAGAGTTATATTTTTACTTAAACCTCCGATTAGAGACCCCCCACCACAGTGGGATCTAAATTTAATTTTAACATCCTTGATTCTTCCCCCTTTCGAACCTGCGGCTGCCTGTTCATTGAAATTTCTTTCTTGGAAGACACTCTTTCTAGTCGCCATTACTTCTGCCAGGAGAGTATCTGAGCTTCATGCTCTCTGCATTCGTCCTCCCTACTTAACCTTCCACAAAGACAGGGTATCTCTAAGGACTAATCCGTCTTTCTTACCCAAAGTGGCATCGCAGACGAACTTAAATCAATCCATTGATCTTCCAGTTTTTTCCCAAATTATTCTGATAGAGCGGAACAAAAACTACATTGTCTTGATGTTCACCGCCAACTCAGATATTATCTGGACAAAACTAAACATTTTAGGAAATCTGATCAACTGTTTCTATCCTATGCAGGGAACAGGAAAGGCCTTCCAGTCTCCAAGGTGACTTTATCTAGATGGCTGTCTTCTGTGATTACTTACATTTATCAGCTCAGAGGCAAAGAGTTGATTTCTAGGCCAAAAGCCCATTCTACCAGAGCTCTTGCTACATCTACAGCTTTTCAGGCTAGACTTCCAATAGACACTATTTGCGCAGCAGCCACATGGGCCTCTCCTCATACCTTTGTTTCACATTACAAATTAGACTTGGCCTCCAGAGGCGGAGTAATTTTGGTTCCACCGTTCTCAAGAGTCTGTTCCATTGAGCCACCCAGGATAGAAGTGCTAGGGGCGGTCCCATCCAGCAGAATGAAGGCGAGATTGACAACTTAACATTAAGTTATGTACCTACCATAGCGTTCCATGTTAGTTGTCTTCTCGCCTTCTTTCTGTCCATCCCTCCATCCCCTAGCCTGGTCAGACCGAGAAGATTATGCCTCTTCTCTTAAGAGGTTTTATCCTTTTTTCTAGCTAATCAGCTTCTAGTGTCACTAGATTAGGTTGATCCCTTTCAGAGGATTATGATGATTATGATTGTCATTTTTAGTATTGTTACTTTTTCTTCCTCCTCTCCAGTTGGAAGAATATATTGCATAATTTCCTTAGCTACCAAACGAGATCCGGGTAGTCTCCGCCTTGCATCATGGGATATAGGATTGCCTCGAGCTGGTAAAATTAGCTCTCTAGCTTAGTAAGTGCCGAGTCGGAGCCGAGTATTGGCTCCGAACCCATCCAGCAAGAAAGAAGGCGAGAGAAGACAACTAACATGGAACGTTATGGTAGGTACATAACTTCTTATTATATAATAATGCATATTGTTGGGGGGGCATAGTTTGCATGGAGACACAGTAATTAGCCTTACTACCTCACAAGTGGTGCAGTTGGTTAGCGGAGTGTCAGACTTACAGCAGGAAAACCAGCAGCTAAGGATGCAGCTGGAGCGGCTTACTAAGTAAATCAGCTGGGCTTTCCGAGGGTTGGAATTTGCAGAAAAATGGCACAGAGCTGAACTTGCAGTCCTCCGTCTTGAACAACACATGATCCGGGTCATGCTTCTTTACCTTTGCAGTGGTATTTGTATCCCAGAAAGGCATAAGTGATTAATCTCGAAGCACACTGACAGCAACATTGCTAAAAATGCAGTCTTGTTGCAACATTTGAAAGGCTGGAATTTTTTACATTCAGCTATATTTCGCTGTTAATTCAAATATCTAACACAAGCAACACAGTACACCAGTAAATACTTGATAATTGGCCCCTGAGTAGCCACTCAGCATGTGCATCGTCATAAAAGCATTATGATGCAACACTGTTCAAAGCTTATGTCAAATAAAAACTTCTAGGATACAGCTTCAGAAGTGCTGCAAGAAAGTACGCTTTTACAAAATAAAGTGACAACTGCAGAACTCTTTGATGAACCAGATGCAAAGGGCATAGGCATATTACTGGCTGACTATTAAAACAAAACAATGCATGTTTTCAATGAAGCATGGTTGAAATCGTCAGAGTTGTTCCCCTGAAATGATAAAATTTGAAGACTAAACTCTCCTGAAGACTATATATTGATTTAAATTAAAAATTTCCTTCATCCAGAAGGAATCTACATCAACCAAATTGCTTATTCTTAACTTAAACACTTGGTCATCTGACCTACTGATGTTTGTTTTTACTTACCTGCCTGCTCCTACAATATGTCAAGCTTTGACTTTTCTCAAAAAAAAAAAAAAAAAAAAAAAAAAAGAACAATAAGGATCAGGCTGTCCGTAAGTATTTGTTTTAATTTCTTTACAGTGCCACACCCTTGATGGTACCAACGAACTGCCAAACAAAACCATAACAGAGAATGGAGTAAAATGAAATAGGCTGGGCCATAGTCTAACATAAACTTTGCTACTACTTAGACCCAGCATTTATCTTGCCTCACGACAATGGTGACCCATAACTTTATTGGCTTAAACAAGAATGAGCAGTTAGGCCACTCTCAACACATCAGCTCGTGATTGGTGCCTCACTAGGGCTGGTCTATCCAGCTGGATTCTTAGATGGACAGCATTTAAGGGGAGAACAGTTCAGAAATCACTAATCGTGGACAGTTTAAGACTACAGAGAATTGGTAAGTCAAAAGAATTAGCGCATAATTACCTTAAAGCAGATCACCCTCACAGTAGCAGTTTTAAAGTCATTTGTCCAGCTAGTAGTATTTATTTTAAAAATTGAACTAGATGGTCTTTTGACAATAGCTAGCCTTTTACACCGTGATTATTGACAGCTCGCCTCTCACCTCTTCTTCTTCTTCTTCTTTCGGCTGTTCCCATTAGGGGTCGCCACAGCGGATCATCTGTTTCCATTTCTTCCTGTCCTCTGCATCTTGCTCTGTCACACCAACCGCCTCCATGTCCTCTCTCACCACATCCATAAACCTTATCTTAGGCCTTCCTCTTTTCGTCTTACCTGGAAGCTCCATCCTTAACATCCTTTTCCCAATATACCCAGCATCACTCCTCAGCACATGTCCAAACCAACACAATCTCGCCTCTCTGACTTTGTCTCCAAAACGTCCAACCTGAGCTGACCCTCTAATATACTGATTCCTAATCCTGTCCATCCTAGTCACACCCAGTGCAAATCTTAACATCTTTAACTCTGCCACATCCAGCTCTGACTCCTGCCTTTTTGTCAATGCCACCGTCTCCAACCCATATAACATAGCTGGTCTCACTACCCTCTTGTAGACCTTCCCTTTCACTCTTACTGGTACCCGTCTGTCACAAATCACTCCTGATACTCTTCTCCACCCATTCCACCCTGCCTGTACTCTCTTCTTCACCTCTTTTCCACACTCACCATTACTCTGAACTATTGATCCCAAGTACTTAAACTCATCCACCTTTACTAACTCTACTCCCTGCATCCTCACCATTCCTCTACCCTTCCTCTCATTTACACACATATATTCTGTCTTAGCCCTGCTGACCTTCATTCCTCTCCTCTCTAGAGCATATCTCCACCTCTCCAGGGTCTCCTCAACCTGGTCCCTATTCTCACTACAGATCACAATGTCATCTGCAAACATCATAGTCCACGGGGCCTCCTGTCTGATCTCATCTGTCAACCTAAAAAGAAAACGATGAGTGCACCATGAGCTGCAGAATTATATTCCAATAAAGTCTCAAGGAAGGCTCCTAGTTAAACCAATAGTTCGCATTTATTGTTAAAAACAAACAAACACAAGGACTGCAGTAAAATGAGCGCTTTCGCTTTGCACACCAACGCTTCATCCTCATACAGACTTCCTCATACATAGACTTTATTGGAATATAATTCTGCAGCTCATGGTGCACTCATCGTTTTCTTTTTAGTTTTTTGGACGTTTGATGAGAGTGCTTTATCTGGCGGTATTGGTCTTTCTTGCTGTCATCTGTCAACCTGTCCATCACCACTGCAAATAGGAAAGGGCTCAGAGCTGATCCTTGATGTAATCCCACCTTCACCTTAAACGTATCTGTCACTCCCACTGCAGTTCTCACCACTGTCACACTACCCTCGTACATATCCTGTACCACTTTTACATACTTCTCTGCCACTCCAGACTTCCTCATACAGTACCACAACTCCTCTCTAGGCACCCTGTCATATGCTTTCTCTAAGTCCACAAAGACACAATGCAACTCCCTCTGACCTTCTCTGTATTTCTCCAACAACACTCTCAGAGCAAACATTGTATCTGTAGTGCTCTTTCCTGGCATGAAACCATACTGCTGATCACTAATCATCACATCCCTTCTTAACCTAGCTTCCACTACTCTTTCCCATAACTTCAAGCTGTGACTGATCAATTTTGTCCCTCTGTAGTTAATGCAGCTCTGCACATCACCCTTATTCTTAAAGATAGGTACCAAAGCACTTTTTCTCCACTCCTCAGGCATCCTCTGACTTTCCAAAATTTCATTAAACAATCTGGTTAAAAATTCCACTGCCATTTCTCCTAAGCACCTCCATGCTTCCACTAGTATGCCATCTGGGCCAATAGCCTTTCCATTCTTCATCCTCTTCATAGCTGTCCTTACTTCCTCCTTGCTAATCTGTTTCACTTCCTGATTCACTATCTCCACATCATCCAACCTTCTCTCTCTCTCTCTCATTCTCTACATTTATCAGCCCCTCAAAGTACTCTTTCCATCTACTCAACACACTCTCCTCGCTTGTGAGTACGTTTCCTCACTATCCTTTATCACCCTTACCTGCTGCACATCTTTCCCAGCTCTATCCCTCTGTCTAGTCAATTGGTACAGGTCCTTTTCTCCCTCTTTAGTGTCCAATCTCTCATACAACTCTCCATATGCCTTATCCTTAGCCTTTGCCACCTCTCTCTTTGCCATGCACCTCATCTCCTTATACTCATGTCTACTTTCTTCATCTCTTTGACAATCCCACTTCTTCGCCAGCCTCTTCCTCTCTATACTCTCCTGTACTTACCCATTCCATGCGCCTAAATTGCAAGGAAGATGCAGTTGGAGGAGAAATGTTATAAAGATTCTAAAAAAATCATCTGACTGCATCAGCAACCTCCAATCACATCTCCGATGTATTTGGCATGTTGGTGACAAGATTCTTCTGGGAAGATGCAGCTGGAAAAAAAAAAGTTGAAATAGGAGCCGGTGCGTGCTCCTGCATGCCCATGCCTAAATCATCTCTTCCGAATTTCCGAATGATGCAGGCTTTACAGAAAAAAAAAAGTAAGTGGAAATGATAGAAAAAAAGTGTGTTTTGCCAAATCATCACAGATAGCTTTAAGAAAATCCAGGGGGTGTGCAAGTGCACCTTTTAATGGGTTTGGGGTGGC